>NC_088399.1:26238519-26398519 GCF_034236695.1 Oncorhynchus nerka
TGTTAAAGTGGAAATTACAGTGCCTTGCAAAATTCACCCCCTTGCTGTTTTCCCTATTTTGTTGCATTACAACCTGTAATTTAAATGGATCTTTATTTTAATTTTATGTAATGGACATACACAAAATAGTCCCAATTTGGTGAAGTGAAATGAAAAAAAATCAATAAACGGAAAAGTGGTGCGTGCATATGTATTCAGCCCCTAATTAAGATCTGGTGCAACCAATTACCTTCAGAAGTCACATAATTAATTAAATAAAGTCCACCTGTGTGCAATCTAAGTGTCACATGATCTGTCACATGATCTCAGTATATAAACACCTGTTCTGAAAGGCCCCATAATCTGCAACACCACTAAGCAAGGGGCACCACCAAGCAAGCGGCATCATGAAGACCAAGGAGCTCTCCAAACAGGTCAGGGACAAAGTTGTGGAGAAGTACAGATCAGGGTTGGGTTATAAAATAAATATCCAAAACTTTGAATATCCCACGGAGCACCATTAAATCAATTATTAAAAAATTGAAAGAATATGGCACCACAACAAACCTGCCAAGAGAGGCCCACCAAAACTCACGGACCAGGCAAGGAGGGCATTAATCAGAGAGGCAGCAAAGAGATCAAAGATAACCTTGAAGGAGCTGCAAAGCTCCACAGCGTAGAATGGAGTATCTGTCCATAGGACCACTTTAAGCCGTACACTCCACAGAGCTGGGCTTTACGGAAGTGGCCAGAAAAAAACAAAATATAAGGAAACGTTGTTTGGTGTTCGACAAAAGGCATGTGGGAGACTCCCCAAACATATGGAAGAAGGTACTCTGGTCAGATGAGACTAAAATGGAGATTTCTGGCCATCAAGGAAAACGCTATGTCTGGCACAAACCCAACACCTCTCATCACCCCAAGAACACCATCCCCACAGTGAAGCATGGCGGTGGCTGCATCATGTTGTGGGGATGTTTTTCATCGGCAGGGACTGGGAAACTGGTCAGAATTGAAGGAATGATGGATGGCGCTAAATACAAGGAAATAAATACAGGGAAATACAGGAAGATTTGAGACAGGGACGAAGGTTCACCTTCCAGCAGGACAATGACCCTAAGCATACTGCTAAAGCAACACTTGAGTGGTTTAAGGGGAAACCTTTAAATGTCTTGGAATGGCCTAGTCAAAGCCCAGACCTCAATCCAATTGATAATCTGTGGTGTGACTTAAAGATTGCTGTACACCAGCAGGAACCCATCCAACTTGAAGGAGCTGGAAGAGTTTTGTCTTGAAGAATGGGCAAATATCCCAGTGGCTAGATGTGCCAAGCTTTAGAGAGACATATCCCAAGAGACTTGCAGCTGTAATTGCTGCAAAGGGTGGCTCTACAAAGTATTGACTTCGGGGGGGGGGGGGTGAATGCACGTTCAAGTTTTCAGTTTTTTGTCTTATTTCTTGTTTGTTTCACAATAAAAAATATTTTGCATCTTCAAAGTGGTAGGCATGTTGTGTAAATCAAATGATACAAACTCCCCAAAAATCTATTTTAATTCCAGGTTGTAAGGCATCAAAATAGGAACAATTTAAATGGGGTGAATACTTTCGCAAGGCACTGTACAAACTTTAGAAGCCTTTTTTAACCTTGAATACACTACAAGTTAGCATTTCCTGCTGTGCAGGATATTTCTCAACACCAAAAGAGTGATCCAATTAAGAACCTACATCTGTATGTCTCCTGTTGGCTGTAGTCCACACTCTGAACTTCAATATGGTGAAATATGAAAATTGGTCTTGTTAATGTCTGGACTGGTACTAAGCTATGAGGTACGTAGTGAAATGGGAAAATGTAAAAAATGTAAATTTATTTGTAAGATTATTCTTTTTTAGTCTAAGTAAAGTTTTTTTGTGAAAAGGAAATTAACAATGTATATATTTAGTGTAATATTAATGCTGTAATAATTCCCAGAGCAATAATCAATTATATGTCATGCATATTAGTTCCTACAGTGAGGAGAGAGAGCGAGAGAAGTTGGGAACAATAGAAAGCGAGACATGAAGAGATAGAACACAAGCAAGAAAGAGTGAGAGAGAAAGACAGAGAAATTGAGCTAGAAAGAGAGAGAGAGAGAGAGATTCTACAACCACCTAAAAGGAAGTGATTCCTAAACAAAGCCATCACCTACAGAGAGATGAACCTGGAGAAAAGTTCCCTAAGCAAGCTGGTCCTGGGGCTCTGAAAAACACTTTGTTTATCCATTTCACTTGCTTTGGCAATGTAAACACGTTTCCCATGCCAATAAAGCCCCTTGAATTGAATTGAATTGAATTGAGAGAGATACAAAGAGAGAGAGAGAGAGAGAGAGAGAGGAACAGAGAGAGAGAGAGACAAAGACACAGAGAGAGAGAGACAATGAGAGAGTGAGAGAGAGTAAAAGAGAGAGGAGGCAAGTCAGCGGCTGTCACACATACCTGCTGTCTCTCAGTTCATGGATCACACTCACACTAAGCAGAAGGAGTGCATGCACATGCCCGTGTGTGTATGCCTGAAAGAGTGAGGTCTGAGAGGCCGTCGTTCGGAGTTCATTAGTCCTGCGAAGTCTATCATCCTGAGGAACACAGACCATGAATAGAAGTAATTCACAAATCAAATCAAGCTTTATTTTTTACAGCACATTTCAGACATGGTATGCAAAGCAATGTGCTTTAAAGGGACAAAAACTAATACGAAACAATGAAAATAAAAGCTTAAATATTTGGTACACTTTACTACTTTACTATAATACACATAAGCTAAAAAAAATGACACAAACTGAACTACTAAACAGCACCCTAAGGAAAAGCAAAGCAAACATGTGTTTTATGGCTGTCTATAGTTTTGGCCCCCCTCAGGTTCTTTGGCAGGCTATTCCAGACGCTGGGGGCATAATAACTTAAGGCTGTCTCTCCATGCCTCTTGATCCTAGGCTTTGGGATAGTTAAAAAGGCCAGTGCCAGAGGACCTGAGGGACTTACTTCATGCATAACTTAAAAGCATGTCTGACATGTATTGGGGTGCACAATTGCGGATTGATTTAAAAACCAATAGAAGAATCTTAAAATTAATTCTAAAACTCGCAGGCAGCCAGTGCAGAGACTCTGTCTGGTCTTGGTCATTACCCGTGCTGCAGAATTCTGTATGTTTTTCAGTTGACCAATGGCTTTCTGGGCAGACCAGACAGGGGAGCATTACAGTAGTCAAGCCTGCTTGTAATTAAACCATGGATGAGTCTCTTTCTATCCGCCTGAGAGAGAAACGGCCGCATCCTGGCAATTTTCCTCACATGTTAAAAAGCTATTTTGGTCACATTCGTAATGTGTGATATGAAATTTAGTTCAGAATCTAAAATAAGAACTAGGGTTTTTACCTGGTGTTTTATCTTTATTGCCTGTTAATTCAAATATGCTGCTAGATTCTCTTTCTATGCTTTGGCTCCAACAATAAGTACCTCGGCCCTGTCTTGATTTAGCTGGAGGAAGTTGTGAGGCATCCAAGTGTTTAAATCATTAATACATTCTAATGATTAATCGTGGAACTAAAATCCTCTGGTGACACAGAAATGTAAAGTTGTGTATCGTCTGTGTAGAAGTGAAAATCAATGCTGTGTTTTCTGATAACGCTGCCAAGGGGTAACATGTATAAACTGAACAGTATCTGAACTAAAATCGAACATTGTGGAATGCCACTTGTGTAATGTATTTTCTCTTAATTATGTTCAACACGGGTGACAAAAAACTCTCAACCGGTTAAATAGGTTAATAAATCTTCTTCAGGATCGGTGTCCCATCCGCGGTACGGTTGAGCTAACGTAGGCTAAAGTGATTAGCATGAGTTTGTAAGAAACAAAAAAATTCCCAGGACACAGACATATCTGATATGGGCAGAAAGATTAACTTCTTGGATATAGGGGGCGCTATTTTAATTTTTGAATGAAAAACGTTCCCGTTTTAAACAAGATATTGTCTCACGAAAAGATGCTCGACTATGCATATAATTGACAGCTTTGGAAAGAAAACACTCTGACGTTTCCAAAACTGCAAAGATATTGTCTGTGAGTGCCACAGAACTGATGTTACAGGCGAAACCCAGATAAAAATCCAATCAGGAAGTGCCGCATTTTTTGAAACCGCCTCATGCCAATGACTCCTTATATGGCTGTGAAGGAGCTAGGAGTCAGCTTACGTTTTCCACGTTTTCCCCAAGGTGTCTGCAGCATTGTGACGTCTTTTTAGTCATTTCCATTGGAGAATGGCTGTAAGAGACCATATAGGGCAAGTGGACGCATGGTGTCTCCCGGAGAAAACCTTGCGTAAAATAGCCATTTTTCCAATCGTTTCTTATGAGAAACCAACTGCCTCCACGCGAATATTATCGAATGCATATGTTAAAAACACCTTGAGGATGGATCCTAAACAACGTTTGCCGTGTTTCTGTCGATATTATGGAGCAAATTTTGAAAAAAGTATTTTCGGTCGATTTCTCAGCCAAGCAGGATGAACAAACGTGACGTTTTTCGCCTACAAAAATATTATTTTTGGAAAAAAGGAACATTTGCTATCTAACTGGGAGTCTCCTGAGTGAAAGCATCTGAAGTTCTTCAAAGGTAAATTATTTAATTTGGTTGCTTTTCTTATTTTTGTGAAAATGTTGCCTGCTGCCAGAACAGCCTAGCATAGCATTATGCCATGCTAAACTTACACAAATGCTTGTCTAGCGTTGGGTGTAACGCATATTTTGAAAATCTGAGATGACAGTGTTGTTAATTAACCTCTTCAACCTATGGGGGAGCTGTGTCATTATTGGATAAAAAGACGTGCCCGTTTTAAGCGCAATATTTTGTCACGAAAAGATGCTCGACTATGCATGGAATTGACAGCCTTGGAAAGACAAAACTCTGACGTCTCCAAAACCGCAAAGATATTATCTGTGAGTGCCCCAGAACTAATGCAACAGGCGAAACCAAGATGAAGTTTCATACAGGAAATGCCCCAGATTCTGAAGGCACTGTGTTCCAATGTCTCCTTATATGGCTGTGAATGCGCCAGGATTGAGCCTGCTCTTTCTGTCTATTCCCCGAGGTGTCTGCAGCATTGTGACGTGTTTGTAGGCATATCATTGGAAGATTGACCATAAGAGACTACATTTACCTGGTGTCCCGCCCGGTGTCCTGTGTGCGTAATCTGTAGGTCCATGCGCGTTCCATTTCTTCAGAAGAGAAAGTAAACTGCCACGATGGATTTTATCGTCGATAGATACGTGAAAAACACCTTGAGGATTGATTCTAAACATCGGTTTGCCATGTTTCTGTCGATATTATGGAGTTAATTTGGAAAAAAGTTCGCGTTTTAATGATTTTTTTTTTTTCCTTACCCAAACGTGATGAACAAAATGGAGCGATTAGTCGACACAAATAATATTTTTTGTAAAAACGGAACATTTGCTATCTAACAGAGTCTCCTCATTGAAAACATCTGAAGTTCTTCAAAGGTAAATGATTTTATTTGAATTCTTTTCTGGTTTTTGTGGAAAATGTTGCATGCTGAAATAGAGGCATAATCCTATGCTACGCTAATACTAATACTAATACTGTTACACAAATGCTTGTTTAGCATATTTTGAAAATCTGAGATGACAGTGTTGTTAACAAAAAGGCTAAGCTTGAGAGCAAATAGATTAATTTCATTTCATTTGCGATTTTCATGAATAGTTAACGTTGTGTTATGCTAATGAGCTTGCGGATAGATTTACACAATCCTGGATACAGGTTTTTTTTCGTAGCTAAACGTGACGCAGAAAACGGAGCGATTTGTCCTAAACAAATAATCTTTCAGGAAAAACTGAACATTTGCTATCTGAGTCTCCTCATTGAAAACATCCGAAGTTCTTCAAAGGTAAATGATTTTATTTGAATGCTTTTTCTGTTTTTTGTGAAAATGTTGCCTGCTGAATGCTAACGCTAAATGCTACACTAAATGCTACGTTAGCTGTCAATACTGTTACACAAATGCTTGTTTTGCAATGGTTGAGAAGCATATTTTGAAAATCTGAGATGACAGTGTTGTTAACAAAAGGCTAAGCTTGAGAGCAAATAGATTAATTTCATTTCATTTGCGATTTTCATGAATAGTTAACGTTGCGTTATGGTAATGAGCTTGAGGCTGTAGTCACGATACCGGATCCGGGATGGCTCGACGCAAGAAGTTAACAAAAGGCTAAGCTTGTGTTTGAATATATTTTTTTCATTTCATTTGCGATTTTCATGACTAGGAAACGTGCGTTATGGTAATGCGCTTGAGGCTTGATTACGCTCCCGGATACGTGATTGCTCGTCGCTAGAGGTTAAGTTCTTGTTAAAACCTCTTAAGGCTATGCCTTACTTTTTCGAACATTCTGTTAAAAATCGCGCAACATTTCAGCATCCTGCTACTCATGCCAGGAATATAGTATATGCATATGATTAGTATGTGTGGATAGAAAACACTCTGACGTTTTTAAAACTGGTTAAATCACGGCTGTGACTATAACAGAACGTGTGTTTCGTCGAAAAGCGCAAGGAAAACTGATCACCAAAAACTGGAAAAAATATCAATGCGCCACTTGCATGTATTGTCTATGGGACAGCAAATTAGATGTTTTCTGAGATTGCAAGTCCTACAGCTTCCACACGATGTCGCCAGTCTTGTCAATTGCCTGGGGGTTGTTTCTTGATCAAACGAGTAAGAGAGACCCCATTCCTTCCGGTCTCCGACAGGATGTTTTGGAAGAGAGATTTCCGACCATGATTTGAAGACGTGGAGCTATTGAATACACATCGCCCCGTGATCAATTTGATAGATTATTAACGTTTACTAATACCTAAAGTTGGATTACAAAAGTATTTCGAAGTGTTTTGTGAAAGTTTATCGTCAAATTTTAAAAAATGACGTTGCGTTTTAAAACGCTGTTTTTTTCTGGATCACACACTTTTCATAGATCGATATTTTGGGTATATATGGACCGATTTAATCGAAAAAAAGGGGACATTTATGGGACATATAGGAGTGCCAACAAAGAAGCTCGTCAAAGGTAATGAATGTTTTATATTTTATTTCTGCGTTTTGTGTAGTGCCGGCTATGCTAATTATTTTGTTTACGTCCCCTTCAGGTATTTCGGGGTGTTGCATGCTATCAGATAATAGCTTCTCATGCTTTCGCCGAAAAGCATTTTAAAAATCTGACTTGTTGGCTAGATTCACAACGAGTGTAGCTTTAATTCAGTACCCTGCATGTGTGTTTTAATGAACGTTTGAGTTTTAACGAGTGCTATTAGCATTTAGCGTAGCGCATTTGCACTTCCAGATGGCTAGATGGGACGCCTGCATGTCGGGTGGGCTTAAGAGGTTATTAATCTAAATGCACTGTCCAATTAACAGTAGCTATTAGAGTGAAAGAATACCATGCTATTGTTTGAGGAAAGTGCACAATTATGAACTTGTAATGTATGAATAAACCATTTAGGCACATTTGGGCAGTCTTGATACAACATTTTGATTAGATATGCAATTATGCACATACAGTGCTGCCCTCTAGTGTCCAAAGTCTAAATTGCGCCTGGGCTAGAATAATTCATTTCTCTTGCAGTTCAAAGATGATGGTAAAAAAAAAGACCAAAACAGTTATTTTTCTTTGTATTATCTTTTACCAGATCTAATGTGTTATAGTCTCCTACATTTTGGGGTGGCAGGTAGCCTAGTGGTTAGAGCATTGAACCAGTAACTGAAAGGTTGCTGGATTGAATCCCCGAGCTGACAAGGTAAGAATATGTCATTCTACCCCTGAACAAGGCAGTTAACCTACTGTTCCCCGGTAGGCCGCCATTGTAAATAAAAATGTAATCTTAATTGACTTGCCCAGTTACATAAAGTTTAACATTCCTTTCACATTTCCACAAACGTCAAAGTGTTTCCTTTCGAATGGTATCAAGAATATGCATATCCTTGCTTCAGGGGCTGAATATGTCATAGATTTGGAAATGTCATTTTAGGCGAAAATTGAAAAAAGGGGCAGATCCTTAAGAGGTTTTAAATAGGTTCTAACCCAATTTAGAACTGGACCGGAGAGGCCAACCCAGTAGGACATCATGGTCAATAGTGTATTTACAGAGCCATCGGAAAGTATTCAGACCCCTTGACTTTTTCCACATTTTGTTAGGTTATAGCCTTATTCTAAAATATATTAAATTGTTTCCTCATCAATCTACACACACACAATACCCCATAATGACAAAACATTTATTTATTTATTTATTGCTAATTTATAAAAAATATATATGTATAGAATATCACATTTACATACGTATTCAGACCTTTACTCAGTACTTTGTTGAAGCACCTTTGGCAGTATTTACAGCCTCAAGTCTTCTTAGGTATAACGCTACAAGCTTGGCACACCTGTATTTGGGGAGTTTCTCCCATTCTTCTCCACAGATCCTCTCAAGCTCTGTCAGGTTGGATGGGTAGTGTTGCCTCACAGCTATTTTCATGTCTCTCCAGAGATGTTCAATCAGGTTCAAGTCCAGGCTCTGGCTGGGCCACTCAAGGGCATTCAGAGACTTGTCCTGAAGCCACTCCTGCATTGTTTTGGCTGTTGCTTAGGGTCGTTGTCCTGTTGGAAGCTGGAACCTTTGTCCCAGTCTGAAGTCCTGAATGCTCTGGAGCAGATTTTCATTATTAAGGATCTCTCTGTACTTTGCTTCGCTCATCTTTGCCTCGATCCTGACTAGTCTCCCAGTCCCTGCCTTTGAAAAACATCCCCACAGCATGATGCTGCCACCACTATGCTTCACCATAGGGATGGTGCCAGGTTTCCTCCAGATGTTACACTTGGCATTCAGGCCAAAGTGTTTATCTTGGTTATATCAGACCAGAGAATCATGCTCTCAGAGTCTTTAGGTGCCTGTTGGCAAACTCCAAGCAGGCTGTCATGTGCCTTTTCCTGAGGAGTGGCTTCCGTCTGCCCACTACCATAAAGGCCTGATTGGTGGAGTGCTGCAGCGATGGTTGTCCATCTAGAACAGGGGTGTCAAAGTCAAATGGACGGAGGGCCAAATAAAAAAATCAGCTACAAGACGAGGGCCGGACTGTTCGAATGTTCATTGAAAATTTTTTAAATGACGCATATAGTCTAGTGAACCTAATTGAACCTACTGAAAACCTAACAAATATATTACAATATGATCAGATAAATAAAGCAATATTTTCTTATGGCTCTGTCAGTAATCTTTAATTTTCAACAGACACAAAAGACAAATTTCCTTTATATAAATATCCCCATAACATGAACATTAAATGAAAGAAACCGGTATTCAAGGCACCATCAGTAGACTATATTTTCTATTTTAGCAAAAGTGGGCTAAATTTACTTCAAAGAAAAAACAATAATAGCAATTTTCTATCATCCACTCAACTGAAATATTTTTAAAATATAATTGGATTGAAATACAAAAAAATAAAGTGCAAAAATCTATTAATCAAAGGAGGCCTCGTTTTAATTCCTCTGCCTTTTGTAGCCTTTGTTCCATGTCCATATTCTTGTTTTTGTCCGCGTGTTTCGTTTCATAATGTCGTCTCAGATTATACTCTTTCAGTACCGCCACACTTTCTCCACACAGAAGACACACAGGTTTTCCAGCTACCTTCGTGAACATATACTCCGACTCCCACCTTGTTTGAAACCCCGGTTCTCAGTATCCACCTTCCGTTTTGCCATTTTTGATGGGTATCTGAAAGTTAATTTTACTGTGATGCTGACGACTGCTGTGCCAATAAATATTGAAATGAAGCAGCCTACTGCTCGGTGCGTCACCTTTGCATTGTGGGAAATGTAGTATTGGTGCGTGTAAAAGATCTGCGGGCTGCCGGCTTGCTGCGGGCCGGTTCTAATAATAAATCAAGATCATCCCAGGGGCCGTAAAAAACCTTCTTGCGGGCCGGATGTGGCCCGCGGGCCTTGACTCTGACATATGTGATCTAGAAGGTTCTCCCATCTCCACAGAGCAACTCTAGAGCACTGTCAGAGTGACCATCAGGTTCTTGGTCACCTCCCTGACCAAGGTCCTTCTCGCCCGATTGCTCATTTTGGCCGGGCGGCCAGCTCTAGGAAGAGTCTTGGTGGTTCTTCCATTTAAGAATGATGGAGGCCACTGTGTTCTTGGGGACCTTCAATGCTGCAGAAATGTTTTGATACCCTTCCCCAGATCTGTGCCTCGACACAATCCTGTCTCAGAGCTTTACGGACAATTCCTTCGACATCATGGCCTGGTTTTTGCTCTGACATGCACTGTCAACTGTGACCTTATAGGTGTGTGCCTTTCCAAATAATTTCCAATCAATTGAATTTACCACAGGTGGACTCCTATCAAGTTGTAGAAACATCTCATGGATGATCAATGGAAACAGGATGCACCTGAGCTCAATTTCGAGACTCATAGCAAAGGGTCTGAATACTTATGTAAAGGAGGTATTTCGTTTTTTTTGTTTTTTCTCCTAAAACCTGTTTTCACTTTGTCATTATGGGGTATTGTGTGTAGATTTCAAACATTTTAGAATAAGTCTGTAATGTAACAAAATGTGGAAAAAGTCAAGGGGTCTGAATAATTTCCAAAGGCACTGTACATCTAAGAGTACAAGGGCAGAGAGCTGTTTGGCATCTGTGTTGGCACTTAGATAATTTACCACATGAAATAAGTCTGTCTCTGTGCCAGAGCTGGATTTAGGTGTAGGCGACATGGGCAGCCCAGGACAGCATCTTGCGGGAACGGCACGGGGAAACGACAGTCCATCATTGCTTTAAGACATGAAGGTTATTCAATCTGGAAAATTTCAAGAACTTTGAAAGTTTCTTCAAGTGAAGTCGCAAAAACCATCAAGCTCTAAAGATGAAACTGGCTCTCATGAGGATCGCCACAGGATTGGAAGACCCAGACTTACCTCTGCCCCAGAATATAAATTCATTAGAGTTACCAGCCTCAGAAATTGCTGCCCAAATAAATGCTTCACAGAGTTCAAGTAACAGATACATTAAAGCATCAACTGTTCAGAGGAGACTGCGTGAAACAGGCCTTCATGGTCGAATTGCTGCAAAGAAACCACTACAAAAGGACACCAATAAAAAGAAGAGACTTGCTTGGGCCAAGAAACACAAGCAATGACATTAGACTGGTGGAAATCTGTCCTTTGGTCTGGAGTCCACATTTGAGATTTTTGGTCCCAACCGCCGAGTCTTTGGGAGATGCAGTGTGGGTGAACGGATGATCTACTATTTATTTATTTATCTATTTCCCACCGTAAAGCATGGAGGGGGAGGTGTTATGGTGTGGGGGTGCTTTGTTGGTGACACTGTCTGTGATTTATTTAGAATTCAAGGGACACTTAACTAGCATGGCTACCACAGCATTCTGCAGCAATACACCATCCCATCTGGTTTGGTCTTAGTGGGACTATCATTTGTTTTTCAACAGGATAGTGACCTAACACACCTCCAGGCTGTGTAAGGGCTATTTTACCAATAATTAGAGTGATGGAGTGCTGCATCAGATGACATGGCCTCCACAATCCCCCGACCTCAAGCAAATTGAGATGGTTTGGGATGAGTCGGACCGCAGAGTGAAGGAAAAGCAGCCAACAAGTGCTCAGCATATGTGGGAACTCCTTCAAGACTGTTGGAAAAGCATTCCAGGTCTTGCTTGACTGATACACATCTTAATGTTGGTTATCTTATCTCTGAAATATGCCGGACACATTTAGATTTGGAGGAAAGTTCACATAGATTTGCTGGGGTAGGATTTATCATGCCATCAATGGTCGAGAAGAGCACTCTAAAATTATTCTGATTAATAGTGATCAAGTTAAAAACATTTATAATTGCCTTGTTATATATGCCAAGTTGCTCTCTCAGGATATCATAATGCACCTGCAACTTTGACTTTTTGAATTTCTGCCTTTCTGTAATTTATTTTTAATTTATGAGTTTCCTCACTCATCCAATGAACTCTCTGTTTGGATGTGGCCTTTTTCAACTTTACAGCAGCTGTGGCATTCATTGCTGCCCTTAGTTTGCTATTAAATCTATTAACTAAATCATCACCTGAAACCCCACCTCTTTAAGGAATACCTAGGATAGGATAAAGTAATCCTTCTCACCCCCCCCCCCTTAAAAGATTTAGATGCACTATTGTAAAGTGGCTGCTCCACTGGATGTCATAAGGTGAATGCACCAATTTGTAAGTCGCTCTGGATAAGAGCGTCTGCTAAATGACTTAAATGTAAATGTAAATGTAATCACAAGAGGAAGGAAGAATACGTGGTGAAGTATTGTTCATACACTCAATAAAATCCTGTGCTATGGGCAATAGGGTAGTAAAAAATACACAGTGGTGATCAGATAAAGCAACATCAACAATAGAGGGTATATCAATAGAAACCACAGGAGGCTGCTGAGGGGAGGATAGCTCATAATAAAGGGCCAGAATGGCGTGAATGGAATGTCATCAAACATATGGAAACCATGTGTTTGATGTATTTGATACCATTCCACTAATTCTGCTCCAGCCATTACCACAAGCCCGTCCTCCCCAATTCAGGTGCCACCAACCTCCTGTGATAGAAAGCCCCTTGGTAATAACCAGGTCCAGAGTATGGCCGCAGTTATGGGTGGGCCCAGTAACATGTTGGATAAAGTCCATAGAGCTCAAAAGATTCATAAATCCTCTACTCCTGGGTCCAGAATGATCTACCACAAAAGACAACCATATATTATTGTCATGATGATGCCGTTCAGTGTGGTTGTAAACAACCCTCTCTCTAGGTGCGTCCTAGTTTCCATGGTGGTCCCTGTCCCCTGTGTTACTGTAAGTGTGGGAGAGACCAGGATGTGGCGGTGATGACATAAATCGCACAGGGAAGTGCTACATTTCAGATGAAACAGTGGAGGGGAAACAGTATATCACAAGTTACAAAGAAGCTGATGACAGCAGAGGAAAATGGAGCCGCTACAACATGTTCCCCTCAGGTTGCTCTTCAAAGCATACACAGACAGGAAGCAGTCATTCCGATTTCCTGTCTGGCTCACCCATGGGAGAGCAGTGAAAATGAGGTGCGAGGAAAGATGTTGTGTTTTGTCTTCGGTCCAAGTGTGTGTGTGTGTGTGTGTGTGTGTGTGTGTGTGTGTGTGTGTGTGTGTGTGTGTGTGTGTGTGTGTGTGTGTGTGTGTGTGTGTTAGTGCTTGCATGTGTTTTACTAT
This sequence comes from Oncorhynchus nerka, assembly GCF_034236695.1. NCBI lineage: Eukaryota > Metazoa > Chordata > Actinopteri > Salmoniformes > Salmonidae > Oncorhynchus > Oncorhynchus nerka. The sequence continues at coordinate 26,251,817 of NC_088399.1, forward strand.
GTGCCAACAATCTTCCACCCAAGGACGGTGGTCTGCTATGGTTGTGGCAGTGTCTGTGTCCTGATGAAAGGCTGATGAAAAGCTACAGGAATCACATTTAAATCAAGTTGAACTCTGATCTCTCATAGAGCTGTTTTCCTGGAAACACTGGTGATGATGTGTCAGGTGGTGTCAGGGATGGTTCAGCTGAAAGTTGAGAAGAGCTATTAAGGGACTTGTTGCTTTTCTGTGTGTGTGTGTGTGTGTGTGTGTGTGTGTGTGTGTGTGTGTGTGTGTGTGTGTGTGTGTGTGTGTGTGTGTGTGTGTGTGTGTGTGTGTGTGTGTGTGTGTGTGTGTGTGTGTGTGTGTGTGTGTGTGTGTGTGTGTGTGTGTGTGTGTGTGTGTAAATGAGCTGTAAGACTGCACTGACCTCGCATTTGTCCTTGCCTGTCGTTCCATTCAAACACACACACACACACACACACACACACACACACACACACACACACACACACACACACACACACACACACACACACACACACACACACACACAGACACACACACATACAGAGGAGACTACAGCTGCTCCCTGCTGTCACTCAGGAGTTGTCGTGGTGACTCAGCTGACAGGGAGATCTGACCCCTGCTGAACCTGTCACCCGTCAGACAGGTAGAATGTCAGCTGTGACGTCACTCTTTCCTCTTCTCTCCTCTCACTAGCTGTCTCTCCTCTCTCAGCCTCAGAGATAGGTAACAGTGTCTCTCCTCTCTCAGCCTCAGAGATACAGTGGGGCAAAAAAGTATTTAGTCAGCCACCAATTGTGCAAGTTCTCCCACTTAAAAAGATGAGAGAGGCCTGTAATTTTCATCATAGGTACACTTCAACTATGACAGACAAAATGAGAAAAAAAATCCAGAAAATCACATTGTAGGATTTTTAATGAATTTATTTGCAAATTATGGTGGAAAATAAGTATTTGGTCACCTACAAACAAGCAAGATTTCTGACTCTCACAGACCTGTAACTTCTCCTTTAAGAGGCTTTTCCTCTGTCCTCCACTTGTTACCTGTATTAATGGCACCTGTTTGAACTTGTTATCAGTATAAAAGACACCTGTCCACAACCTCAAACAGTCACACTCCAAACTCCACTATGGCCAAGACCAAAGAGCTGTCAAAGGGCACCAGAAACAAAATTGTAGACCTGTACCAGGCTGGGAAGACTGAATCTGCAATAGGTAAGCAGCTTGGTGTGAAGAAATCAACTGTGGGAGCAATTATTAGGAAATGGAAGACATATAAGACCACTGCTAATCTCCCTCCATCTGGGGCTCCACGCAAGATCTCACCCCGTGGGGTCAAAATGATCACAAGAACGGTGAGCAAAAATCCCAGAACCACACGGGGGGACCTAGTGAATGACCTGCAGAGAGCTGGGACCAAAGTAACAAAGCCTACCATCAGTAACACACTACGCCGCCAGGGACTCAAATCCTGCAGTGCCAGACGTGTCCCCCTGCTTAAGCCAGTACATGTCCAGGCCCGTCTGAACTTTGCTAGAGAGCATTTGGATGATCCAGAAGAAGATTGGAAGAATGTCATATGGTCAGATGACACCAAAATATAACTTTTTGGTATAAACTCAACTCGTCGTGTTTGGAGGACAAAGAATGCTGAGTTGCATTCAAAGAACACCATACCTACTGTGAAGCATGGGGGTGGAAACATCATGCTTCGGGGCTGTTTTTCTACAAAGGGACCAGGACGACTGATCCGTGTAAAGAAAATAATGAATGGGGCCATGTATCGTGAGATTTTGAGTGAAAACCTCCTTCCATCAGCAAGGGCATTGAAGATTAAACGTGGCTGGGTCTTTCAGCATGACAATGATCCCAAACACACCGAAGGAGTGGCTTCGTAAGAAGCATTTCAAGGTCCTGGAGTGGCCTAGCCAGTCTCCAGATCTCAACCCCATAGAAAATCTTTGGAGGGAGTTGAAAGTCCTTGTTGCCCAGCAACAGCCCCAAAACATCACTGCTCTAGAGGACTGGCTCCAACCAGAATAGAAAGAGGAGTGGGAGGCCCACTCCTTGCTCTGTGCACAACAGAGCAAGAGGACAAGTACATTACAGTGGTCTACTAGTTTGAGAAACAGATGCCTCACAAATCCTCAACTGGCAGCTTCAAAACACCAGTCTCAACGTCAACAGTGAAGACGCGATTCCGGGATGCTGGTCTTCTAGGCAGACTTCCTCTGTCCAGTGTCTGTGTTCTTTTGCCCATCTTAATCTTTTCTTTTTATTGGCCAGTCTGAGATATGGCTTTATCTTAGCAACTTTGCCTGGAAGGCCAGCATCCTGAAGTCGCCTCTTCACTGTTGACATTCACCTTTGATTACACGTTAGATAGATATTTTCTGTCAATGTTGTTGTGTAATTTAGCCTAATGTGAAAAATGTGTAATTTACAGTACTCTACCATATAACTTTCAGCACATCTAAGATTGATTTGAAACACATACCTTTTTTGTTTGCTGTTGGATTAACTTGTAGTTAAAATGACTAAATTGAAAAGATATCATTGTTGTGTTTTGGTGATTAAACCAATGTTCTCATTATATTTCACAATAAACATATAGTTTTAATCAATGGTTGTGTGGTGAGAGATGTTTTACAATCCAAATTAATTCACAATGACAGGTTTATAAATAAAATACTTTGTCCAGACTAGAGTTTTGTAATAAGATGTACCACATACTGTACTTGTGAAAATAGTACCAAAGCTATTAAAAAAAAAGTACTACCTTCCTCCCCACAGAAGGTGTTTCTTGTACAGTGTAATGGAAGCCATCCATTCTGCCTGTCTACATCGGAAAACACTCCACATCGCTGAAGGGCCAGTCTGATTGAGGAGGGTTGGTGCTGTATGGGTGTGGCTATACAGGATATCTAGAGAGTGTTTCAGTCTTTAGAACAGCGCATGTGTGTATGGGTCTGTGCGTGCCTGTGTGTGTGTGTGCGTGAAGCCCACCTACCTCTTCACAAAGACTGCACAGACAGTCACAGGTGGGTTTAATGGGGAAACTAATGCTTGTTTTTCTTTCAAAAAGAAATGTATTTATTTACATGAGCTATAATTTCCTTCAGATGATAGATAGGTGCTGTAGCTAACATTAGGCTGTAGCGTTGATGGGAGGCCCGCGCCACGGGCCAGGAAGCAGACTGGGCTGGCAGGTCTGAGTCTATTGATCAGATGACATACTCTACTGTACTGTACTCATTCAGACCAAACCATCATAGTGATGATGGAGATAGTTGCAGATGGAGAATATTCAGTTTGAGTGTTTCTGTTTGAAGAATACAGTACAGCTGCTTATACAACAGGTCCAATACAGGATATGTGGGACTGATCCTGTTTAAGTCTTATTCTATAAGTCTTAAGTAATATTCTATTCTTTTTGATCCTGCAATTCCTCTTCTATTCTTCTTCTTCGTCTAAGGACAAATTCATCTTCATAGAGATGTAGTCTGTTGTTCATCTCCTCTTGGCTTTCCTGTAGTGTTACTGTTGACAGGGAGAAGAGAGAGGTGAATATAAAAGTCACTTGGCTGACAGTGACAAATCTACATGCCTTTATTCCTTGACACGTTCTGCTACAACAACAAGGCAAAACCATAAACAGCATTTTTCATGAAGACAGGACGTGTGTGTCAGTGGTGAAGGGATATTATTCCTCTTTCTCTTGGGTATCAGGTGAGAAAGCCAGTAAGTGACAGCGTGCTAAGAGGCTCCGAGCAGAGTGGAGCAGCAAGCTGTGAATGTGAGTAGCCTTCTGCTAGCACTGTTGTTTCTCAGGTTCATCATAGCCCATCATGTCTGACAGAGACAACGATGAAGACAGCAGTATCACTGTAACAGAGACAGCAGAGACACCATAGAATAGTCCACTACATGTTCTCTCTAAGGCTTCTCTGTCAGGCCCAGCACAGCTGTGACACAATACTGTATGTCACTACCTGTTTTATTTATACTCTCGCTTGAGATCATACCAAAGTACTGTACTTTTCTCTCCCTCTCCCACTCCTGCTCCCACCTCTACCCCACACCTGTCTGCAAACTTATCTTTCCCTGTCTCCAACCCTCCTCTCCTCTCCGATCCCTCCTCTCACCGCCACCTCCATCTTTGTTCTCCCCTCCTCCATCTTTCCAGTACGCCTCCAACATTAAATACTACAGTATACTACAGTAATGTCCACAAAAACTCTACAGTAAATACTACAGTATACTACAGTCCAAAAGCACTACAGTAAATACTACAGTATTCTAATGTCCAAAAACACTACAGTAAATACTACAATATTCTACAGTAATGTCTGCAAAAACACTACAGTAAATACTACAGTATACTGCAGTCCAAAAACACAGCACAAAGTCTTCATACCATAGTATACTATGACATTTTCTCATGTGGGCACTGGTGCTTTAATGGATAATTAATTTCTGCTAGTTCTGTACTTTAATAAGATGGCTAATGGACCAGTGTGTGTGTGTGTGTGTGTGTGTGTGTGTGTGTGTGTGTGTGTGTGTGTGTGTGTGTGTGTGTGTGTGTGTGTGTGTGTGTGTGTGTGTGTGTGTGTGTGTGTGTGTGTGTGTGTGTGTGTGTATTCATATGTGTACACAACATACATGTATGTACTTGAGTATTTTCTGCTCAAGAAGAAAGAAAGTGAGAGAAAGAGAAAATAGTGAAGAAATTGCAAATGAGATTAGAAGTGAGCAGCAGAAGAAAAATAGCCTTTTGGTTTGTGTCACTTTAATTAAAAGCCCCGCCAATCTGGGTGCTTAGTGTTAGTTATGTAAATAAAAACTCCCCCCAATTGATCCCAACGGCCTGCTGAAATTTGTTTCACTCCAACATATTAATTTCATTTGGCTGGTTGAAAACTGCTAATTAATAATAAAAATGTCACAACTCATTAAAATCACCCAAACAGATTTTTACTCAACCCTTTCTTCACCCTCACTCCCCCTCAGTCTTTCCCATTCTCTCATTCTCTGTTTATTTCTATCTCGCAGTGTTTTAACTGGCTGACTGGTGTTTGCATTGAAAAGCTATCTTAGCTATCTACACAATACAATATGACAAATACAATAAAGATCTGTGGATAGTATTTACTTCTACCCATTACTGTATTAGTTTGTAATACAATACAGCATATACTTACTGAAGCCAAAATAAAAGGGGACAATTAAAGCTAGAATCCTTAGTTGCTACATCCATTTTTGGTGTAAGAGGTGCGTAACTGTCTGCAGGGAAGTCAGGCGCAGGACAGCAGAACTGGGTAACAACCGGAGCGGTTTAATGAGGCAGAACCGACAGCACCCAGATCAACACAATATGGGTTGAAATAACCCGTCGCAAACCAGTCTATAACGCACATACACTTTACAACAAACAATTCCACACACAGACATGGGGGGAACAGAGTGTTATATACACGTCACGTAATGAGGGAATGTAAACCAGGTGTGTGGGAAAACAAGACAAAACAAATGGAAAATTAAATGAACGCCTCCCGAACAAGGAGAGGAACCGACTTCGGCGGAAGACGTGACATTTGGACTAAATTAATGGTGTATACCCAGTGATTCATGAAGACTTTGTTATAAATGTTATAAATGTCTCATGAGATTAGTTAAACTGTGCCCCAAACTGTGCCCCGAATCCAAAATATTAACCTGTTTAACTGCAATTTTTGTAAACAACGGAAATGCAAACACACACTGTATAGCCTGAAAACATTGTTAAAATGATATATTTCATATCATGGATGGTCATATCATGGATGGTCAATTAGGGTTAAGTGCCTTGCTCAAGTGCACATTGACAGTTCTTTTCACCGTCCTTTCGGTTACTGGCCCAATGCTCTTAGCCGCCAGGCTACCTGTCGCCCCACACAGTAGGTGTAATGTAGTCATACATTAATTTAACTCTGAGCATTTCTGGCTTTGATGGTGGTACAGTACCTACAAATCCATCCCTGTCCTTTTTCTGCATGTTTATTTTTCTTTTCATTCGTCAGCCCATTCTGTCCCATTCTCCTCATGGTGCTTCTTTCATTTTCACTTCATCCCTCTACCCGTCTTCATTTTATTTAATCTATCACCCCCTTAACCCTTGTGAAGGTCATTTTACTTTGTGCATCTTGTCTTTGGTGTCATAAACAATCCTTGGTTCCTGCCTGTGCCTGGTAAAGATATGAGGAAGGGCCATCATGACCTCCTCCTTCAGACAATTTGGCAGAATGCCCAGAATATGTTCTTTAAGTTAAGATAGGAGATGGTGCCAGACACATGCCGGAACCAACCCTATGAACTATGCCTATGTAAGTTGTCTGTAACCAGTCTATGAGGGAACTAAACAGGACTGCCCCGTTAGAGCTCCTGACAGACATTCACTATGAAGTATCAAGTTTGTTGGAACCTCTCCAGTTAACTGATAAGAATCAATGATTCATTTAAGATTTATTTTGAGTGTCCCCGGGTAAGAATTTCCATAACAATTTGATGTCAATGAACAGGATGATTGATTCTGCCTGTGTAACAGTATAACTTTACCGTCCCCTCGCCCATACCCGGGCGCGAACCAGGGACCCTCTGCACATATCTACAACAGTCACCCACGAAGCATCGTTACCCATCGCTCCACAAAAGCCGCGGCCCTTGCAAGGGGAACTACTACTTCAAGGTCTCAGAGCAAGTGACGTCACCGATTGAAACACTATTTAGCGTGCACCACCGCTAACTAAGCTAGCGTTTCACATCTGTTACACCTGCGGAGCTTTCCAGTGGGGTCTGCAAGGAAAACCGGTGGTGCATTTTATGAAGCATGAGGGAAATTCCCATCTGATCAAAAGATGACGAGACCGGCCCAGAATACATCCTTACTGGGAGCTGCCCAGGATGAGACACATAATCCGTGAACAATTGAGGGACGGCAACTGAATTTCAAGTCAATTTAAATGAATCTGTATAAAAAATAAAAATAAATTATAAAAATAAAATCAAGGCAAGTAATGCATAAAAATGTACCCATAGTCTTATAGAGCGAAGGCTATTCACTAGTTTTATTAGAAGACTAGTGCGAGGGCATAACGGTACCATGGAAAGCCCCGCTGAAAGCTGTCTGTTGACATCTAGAAGAAAATTCTATGTGATCTCCAGCCACTACAAATAACACAAGGTGTTTTTGAATATACGGTTATTAAATATGTACAGGAGATACATATGGTGCAGAGCAAGTAACGACAAGCGAATTGTTGAAGATGCACATGGGTAATAAGGGAGATTACTGAGTGTGTTTGGGAATAGTACTGAGTGAATGTGGATGTGAAAGTTGTGTATGGTTGTGTGAGTGTGGAAGGATGTGTTAAGATGATTGAAATGTGGATAATAAATGGATTGAAATTATTATTATTAAGATTGAAATGTGGAAATATGGATAATAAGCTGATTGAAAATGGGATAGTAGGAGATTTAAATTTTGCTATGAATTACTGAGATATTGAGAGCTGTCGGGGGACTAGCTCACATGTGAAAGAGGTGAATGAATACACTAAACAGTTCTGTTTGAGCTGAGGTTTCCGATCCGTAACGTTATCAAGGATTCTGTCCACCACCACCCGTTGGATCTACAGGTAGAGGATAACATGTCTCAAAAATCTCATATGAGTAACATGCCTCGATTAGTCACAAAGATAGCATAATAACATGTTTCATTAGAGGATAACGTGATTACACGTCTCATTAGTAATGAGGATAACATGTCTCTGAGGGTAACATTCATTTAGATTACATGAGGATAACATGACTCATCCATGGAGTTTGATGGTATAACGTTATTATGTATGTGGAGATATGAAAGGAGAAAGTACTATTCCCGAATATGCTGTTAAATAGAACACTAGAGTGAATATTAAAACCCCTGTTGGGAAGAAGGGAGTCCTAGTTCAAGGAAACAGATATGGGGACTAGTGAAAGTAACAAAGTGAATGGTAATTGGCTATCAGATAGCATTCTAATAATGCTATGTCTTAGTAATTTGAAGAAGTAAATGTTTCAACTTAAGGTCACATGACAAACAGAGTGATTGATTTTTGGGACAGATTTTAAATGCTTATCAATGATTCTGTATCTCTCCCTTTGAAAGGTTTCCTAAGCCTTGGGAGAGCTTAAAGGTTCCCAGATCCGGCTGCTAAGGGAGCTCTCAGATTAAGTAAGGCCTGGCCATTTTGTTTGTTTTCAACCTATGATTTTTACCACACTCACACCAGCACCCACACTCAACCAACCTGTTAATTAATATTTGTTAGTGGTTAATACCCTGTTTTATTTATTGTGTGGGGTCTTTTTATTTTGGGTTTAGTGGGTTTTTCACGGGTTAGAAAGTATGCTGTACAAAAATGACAGTTTCTGATGATTTTATCGTCATTGTTTTGGTTGCATGTCAATTTCTTGCAAATGTATTAACAATAAAAAAACAGAAATGCTTTATTTACATAAGTATTCAGACCCTTTGCTTTGAGACTCGAAATTGAGCTCAGGTGCATCCTGTTTCCATTGATCATCCATGAGATGTTTCTACAACTTGATTGGAATCCACCTGTGGTAAATTCAACTTATTGGACATTATTTGGAAAGGCACACACCTATCTATATAAGGTTCCACAGTAGACAGTACATGTCAGAGCAAAAACCAAACCATGAGGTTGTAGGAATAGTCCATAGAGCTCTGAGACAGTATTGTGTCAAGGCACAGATCTGGGGAAGGGTACCAAAACATTTCTACAACATTGAAGGTCCCCAAGAACACAGTAGCCTACATCATTCTTAAATGGAAGAAGTTTGGAACCACCAAGACTCTTCCTAGAGCTGGCCGCCAAACTAAGCAATCGGGGGAGAAGGGTCTTGGTCAGGGAGGTGGCCAAGAACCTGATGGTCACTGTGGAGATAGGAGAACCTTCTAGAAGGACCACATCTGCAGCACTCCACCAATTAGGCCTTTACGGTAGAGTGACCACATGGAAGCCACATGACAGCTCGCTTGGAGTTTTCCAAAAGGCACCTCAAGACTCTCAGACCATGAGAAACAAGATTTTCTGGTCTGATGAAACCAAGATTGAACTCTTTGGCCTGAATGCCAAGCATCACGTCTGCAGGAAATCTGGCAACATCCCTACGGTGAAGCATGGTGGTGGCAGCATCATGCTGCGGGGATGTTTTTCAGAGGTAGGGACTGGGAGACTAGTCAGGTTCATGGCAAAGATTTACGAAACAAAGTACAGAGAGATCCTTGATGAAAACCTGCTCCAGAGTGCTCAGGACCTCAGACTGGGACAAAGGTTTATACCTTCCAACAGGACAATGCAGCCAAGGCAATGCAGGAGTGGCTTCGGGACATGTCTCTGAATGTCCTTGAGTGGCCCAGCCAGAGCCCGGACTTGAACCGAAATTCCCTGGAGAGACCTGGAAACAGCTGTGCAGCAATGCTCCATATCCAACCTGGATGATCTTGAGAGGATCTGCAGAGAAGAATGGGAGAAACTCCAGAAATACAGGTGTGCCAAGCTTGTAGCGTCATACCCATGTCATGACATGGCCCTTTCTGGGTGTAGATCGTGGCTTCCCCCTCTCTCTCACTCTCTCTCCTAAACCCAGGTTTTATAGTCTCAGGTCGTAAATTCCTGGCAGAGACTCTCTCCCCCTGGTCATGCAGGGGGATACTTCACATGGTCAAACTCCTAAATCCCCAAAATGTGAGAATTCAAAAATATGTCTACTTTTGAGAGTGTGGGAGTGATCCGTGGATATTTAACATCACATTACATCTTTTCACAAATAGTTTAATGTTTAATCACATATGTTTCACAATATTTAGATGTAAACCTGACAGCTGGGAATTGTACACTTTAAGAGATACCGTTATGTGTGTTTCCAGTCTTTCATGAGATCACCAAATGAAATACTTTGATATTCAGGGAAACGCAACCAGACAGACTCTGATGAACTCTCCAGCAGACGGACCGGATTCCAACAGAGAAGACAACAATGACATACAGGCGTAAATATATACTTGCAATTATTCTTGAATGAGCGGCCGTTCATGTGCGAAGGATTAGCATTTCAATGTATATAATTATAGACTGTGTATAATGAATCCATTTTGTCTTTCCCGCTCTTTCTCAGTCCCACCCCCTTTCCTTTTGTCTACCAAGCTGTCATATCGGCTTAGCCCACTAGGGACTTTTCTATCATTGTTAGTAACCAATATCTACTGTTTGTTTTATATATTTCTGTAATTATTTAGTTAGTTAGTAAATAAATAATTGAGCCAGTTGGTGTATGGATGATTTATAGTAAAGGCTGGGTTCGTACAGATAACCAACCATTTTACAACGTTCAGATGAGACTGACGGAAGGTAAAGAATAATTAATGACTGATTGGGGAGATAGCCGCTCTATATAAACAAATTATTCCGTGTTTTCCTGATTTCCATTCCTAGTTAATTAAATGTACATGATTAGTTTAATGAGGTAATGATAATTACAGAGAATTGATTTGATAGAATAGCAGTTCTTCACATTTAATCATACTAAAGAAACAACACCCATGAAGACTCAAGACTGTAATTGCTGCCAAAGGTGCTTCAACAAAGTACTGAGTAAAGGGTCTAAATACTTATGTAAATGTGATTTTTTTGGTAAATTAGCGAAAAACAGAAAAAACTGTATCAGGTTGATACCCCAAAGCTCCCGCGCTGAGGTCTGTTCAACGCTGGTCCGACCAATCTGATTCCACACTCCAAGACTGCTTCCATCACGTGGACTAGGATATGTTTCGTATTGCGTCAGACAACAACATTGACGAATACGCTGATTCGGTGAGCGAGTTCATTAGAACGTGCATTGAAGATGTTGTTCCCATAGCAACAATTAAAACATTCCCAAACCAGAAACCGTGGATTGATGGCAGCATTCGCGTGAAACTGAAAGCCCGAACCACTGAAATTCGGCTTGTCACCAAAAGCACTCACAAACTTCTACAGATGCACAATCGAGAGCATCCTGTCGGGCTGTATCACCGCCTGGTACGGCATCTGCTCCGCCCACAACCGTAAGGCTCTCCAGAGGGTAGTGAGGTCTGCACAACGCATCACCGGGGGCAAACTACCTGCCCTCCAGGTCACCTACACCACCCGATGTCACAGGAAGGCCTTAAAGATCATCAAGGACAACAACCACCCGAGCCACTGCCTGTTCACCCCGCTATCATCCAGAAGGCGAGGTCAGTACAGGTGCATCAAAGCTGGGACCGAGAGACTGAAAAACAGCTTCTATCTCAAGGCCATCAGACTGTTAAACAGCCACCACTAACATTGAGTGGCTGCTGCCAACACACTGACTCAACTCCAGCCACTTTAATAATGGGAATTGATGGGAAAGGATGCAAAATATATCACTAGCCACTTTAAACAATGCTACCTAATATAATGTTTACATACCTTACATTATTCATCTCATATGTATATGTATATACTGTACTCTATATCATCTACTGCATCTTTATGTAATACATGTATCACTAGCCACTTTAACTATGCCACTTTGTGTACATACTCATCTCATATGTATATACTGCACTCAATACCATCTACTGTATCTTGCCTATGCCGCTCTGTACCATCACTCACTCATATATCTTTATGTACATATTCTTATCCCCTTACACTTGTGTCTATAAGGTAGTAGTTTTGGAATTGTTAGCTAGATTACTTGTTGGTTATTACTGCATTGTCGGAAGTAGAAGCACAAGCATTTCGCTACACTCGCATTAACATCTGCTAACCATGTGTATGTGACAAATAAAATTTGATTTGATTTTATTTGATTTGTGGAGGTCTGCACACTGCAAAATGTATAGTAATTTAGAATAAGATTGCATTGAGATACCAATCTGTCATTACCACAAATAGGGGCCGTGATAAGAAAAGTTAATGATACAAAAGTAAGTTGAATGTAAATGTGCATTATGCCAGTATCGGTGTGTGCTAAGTTGAGTGTCTTAAATTAAAGTGATAGAACCAACGTAAAGCACTAAGGACTGTCATTCTAAATGTGTTTTTTATTTTTTATAATTTATCAATAGGTATAATTATGATTTGGAAAGGCGAGGCTTCTAGAGACAGAGCTATGCCCCTAAATTGTGACGAGAGCCGATCAAGTTTGGTGTGAAACTGTTATAACAATGTGTTCTCTCTCTTTCCTGTGAAAGTCAATATGCATGTGCCCTAGACCAAATTCGGAAGATCTCTAGCGACGTGGAGGAAATTGTCAATCCAAAAAGAATTGCGTAAATTGGCTCTGCAAAACAGAGTTACTCTTGACTATCTTTTGGCAGGTCAAGGGGGCACTTGTGCAATCATTGGCGATGAATGTTGTACTTTTGTCCTAGATCACTCTTCTAATATGACTGATCACACTGAATACATTGCTACTGTTGCTAAGAATAATTCCCCAAAACCAGAGTGGACGCCTGCAACTTGGTTGGAATCCCTGTTTGGAAGGTGGGGATCCCAAATTGGTTGGAATCCCTGTTTGGAAGGTGGGGATCCCAAATTGGTTGGAATCCCTGTTTGGAAGGTGGGGATCCCAAATTGGTTGGAATCCCTGTTTGGAAGGTGGGGATCCCAAATTGGTTGGAATCCCTGTTTGGAAGGTGGGGATCCCAAATTGGTTGGAATCCCTGTTTGGAAGGTGGGGATCCCAAATTGGTTGGAATCCCTGTTTGGAAGGTGGGGATCCCAAATTGGTTGGAATCCCTGTTTGGAAGGTGGGGATCCCAAATTGCGAAATGGGCTGCAGCATATGTTTATTATTATTTTTGTCTAAATTGTGTTATTTACCATGCTCTGTATGTGTGTGTATTTTTGATCAATTCAGTTTATTTATAGCATTAATAGAATTATAACCTTTATTGTGAAGGAGCGGGCATCATGACTATTTGGCAGAATGCCCAGAATATATTCTTGGTGCCAGACACATGCTGGAACCAACCCTATGAACTATGCCTATGTAACGTGTCTGTAACCAGCATATAAGGGAACTAAACGGGACTGCCCCGTTAGAGCTCCTGACAGAGGTTCACTATGGTGCATCAAGTTCTTTGTAACCTCTCCAGTTTAAAAAAAATATTAATTTAAGATTGACATTGAGTGTCCCTGTGTAAGAATTTCCACAACACCCCTCTCCTCTTCACTCCCACCTTTATTCCTCTCTTCCTCCATCCCACACTTGCCAGTTCAACAAAACAAAAAGGTCAAGAAGAGGAAAGGAAAGAATGAAAGAGAGATAAAAAATGAGGAGTGGGGGAGTAAAGGCAAGCTAACTGTTCTCTTCCTTCTCTCCATCCCTCCATATCCCCCCATTCCTCCACTCCTCTGCCCCCCGCCATGTCAAGATAATAGTTTCCAGAGGGCCCATGTTCCACATTAGCCTATAGTTCAGTATTCAGCTGGAGCCATACTGTGTGTGTGTGTGTGTGTGTGTGTGTGTGTGTGTGTGTGTGTGTGTGTGTGTGTGTGTGTGTGTGTGTGCGCGCGTGCATGTGTATTTGTGTGTGTGCGTGCGTGCATGTGTGTATAAGGAAGCCATGCAGTTGTAATGCAATCCCCTACATGCCTGCTGCGCCGGGCAGCTGACAGTGACATATTAGTTCTGCAGCCTCCTTCAATCTGATATGAGCCAGTTTGCCGCCACACTAAAGATTTGATTAATGCACCTCCATTTGGCCCGCGTAATTGGCTGAGACTGAACTAGATAATCAGGGCGTTCTCGTCTCCGATTGGCTGATGAGTTGAAGGCATGCTAATGAGTGAGTGGGTTAAGTAAGCTCAGTGCACCACTGCGGCAATTACTAATGACTGTTATGACAGACCGTCGCATATCTTACACACACACACACATATTAAAGCATACACACACACACACACACATATTAAAGCATACACACACACACTCCTGCAGCCCTTTCAGAAGCCAGGACAGGGAGTTCTGAGTTCGACAAGTTTGCAAGAGAGAGAATAGAGGGAGAGGAGGGAGAAGGATAGGAGAGGAGGGAAGATAGGGCTGAGAGGAATAAATAATACAAAATATATTAACCCATTTTTCTTTTCTCGTTCCAAAGACTTGTCCTTGAGTTTTTCCCATGCTCCCCTCTCTCTTTTTACAGATGTATTTTTTAAAGAAATATTTGGGCATCAGTGGGGCCAGAGTCACTATAAAATGAGTGAGAAGAATTAAGGATTATAAGTCGCTCTTCAAACATCTGGTGATGAGCTGCTATTGACATGAAGCCAACAGGTTAAAACCAGATGTCTGTTTGTCTGCTTGCCTGCATGGGGTTGGTGGGCCATGTTAGCTGATTGATATGGTGGGTTTCCTGTCAAAAGGAAAATTCCTCAACATTAATTTGAAACACATAAACACACACTCAAATTTAGACACAGACACACACATACACACACACACACACACACACATGCGCACACCTAGTGCTGTGGAATAGGGGAGTGAGACAACAATAACAAGAGCAGCAGTGAGCAGCAAATGAAACCACGAGGACGGCAATTTCCAAAAATGCCCTGCAACTGTGGCCACTGTCCAAACAAGCGCTTGATGTGACACATACAAAGCAGTGTGTGTGTGTGTGTGTGTGTGTGTGTGTGTGTGTGTGTGTGTGTGTGTGTGTGTGTGTGTGTGTGTGTGTGTGTGTGTGTGTGTGTGTGTGTGTGTGTGTGCAGGTCATGGACACGTGAAGAGGAACTGACACTCACACACACCTGGACCAGGGGAGGGGAGGGGGGTGAAAGGGGAGGAAGAGGTGAGGAAGGAGGGATGACAGAACATTCAGTACAAAGCAACAAACACTCAATCACTCAAAGATAACAGACTGGTTCAGCCACAGAGGGATGTGAAAAAAACAGCCTGAACTCAGCGCGCGCACACACACACACATACACACATACACACTCACTCACAGAAACAAACACACACTCACATGCACATGCAGATACACACACACACACACACACACACACACACTCACTCACTCACTCACTCACTCACTCAAAGAAACAAACACACACACACACACACACACAGAGCTGTGAAAAAATGCCCTGGCCCCGAAATCATCAGCTAAGTATTACTCTAATGCTAGCGGAAAATGGCCCAGTGCAGTCAAAAACTAGATTTTCCTGTGTTTTATATGTATTTTCACACTATGTGGTTGGAATAATACTGTGAAATTGTGAAAATGATGATGCCATTTCTGTGTAAGAGCTGTTTGAAAAGGCCGCCTGAAATTCCAGCCTGTTTTGGCAGGATGAAGTTTTAACCTGCCCGGTGACATCATTAGTTCGGTGGTAAATTAGTTAATAGACCAATGAGAAAGAGAGTTCCAAAACTCTCTGCCAATAACAGCTAGTTTTCAGTCTTTAGTCTTCCCCTCCCCTTGCTTTTTGCTAAGAAGCTATTTTTGTTTCTTTTTGACCATTAAAACAATCACAGTAAGATACTTAATTACCCAGAAATGATTTAATTTCTAAATAAAAACGTCTGCATTGGCTATTTAAATAAATATTTACATTGTTTTTGTCTGACACATGGGGATTTCAGACTGAATCATTGAACCTGTGTGTGAATCATAACAGGGCTCTCTACACAAAGTCAGCTTGGTAAACAAGTTAATTCACCAGTATGGTCAGGAGGAGAGAAGAAATAAAATAGAGACAGAGAAAGTGAAGCAAGAGCAATGCCTTAATGGAGTGGGGAAAAGATGGGCAAAAGGAGAGAGAACGAAAGTGAGATAGAGGGCAGGAAAGAGAGAGAGAGAGAGATAAAGTGAGAGAACTCAGAGAGAAGAAAGTATAAGTGAGTGATTGAGAGAGTGAGGGACAGATACCCAGATGGTCAGACAGAAAATAAGAGACCGAAAGAGAGGAGAGAAGGATAACAGATGAAGACGAGTGTGTGGCTGTGGCAGAGACTGGCTCATTTACAATGTATTAAGCACTCTGTGTGTGTGTGTGTGTGTGTGTGTGTGTGTGTGTGTGTGTGTGTGTGTGTGTGTGTGTGTGTGTGTGTGTGTGTGTGTGTGTGTGTGTGTGTGTGTGTGTGTGTGTGTGTGCTGGGTGCTGGGTGATTAATGGGAGCTGTCTCCCTCTGCCAACAGTTTGTCTGTTCTAGCATGGAGGATGAATGGCCTACTGTCAACCCAGCCTGAACCTCCCCACCCACCTCTCTCTCTCTCTCTCTCTCTCTCTCTCTCTCTCTCTCTCTCGCCCTCACTCTCTCTCTCGCCCTCACTCTCTCTCTCTCTCTCTCTCTCGCCCTCACTCTCTCTCTCGCCCTCACTCTCTCTCTCTCTCTCTCTCTCTCTCTCTCTCTCTCTCTCTCTCTCTCTCTCTCTCTCTCTCTCTCTCTCTCGCCCTCTCTCTCTCTCTCTCTCTCTCTCTCTCTCTCTCTCTCTCTCGCCCTCTCTCTCTCTCGCCCCTCTCTCTCTCGCCCTCTCCCTCTCTCTCTCTCGCCTCTCTCTCTCTCGCCCTCGCTCTCTCTCTCTCGCCCCGCTCTCTCTCTCTCTCGCCCTCTCTCTCTCTCTCTCTCTCGCCCCCTCTCTCTCTCTCTCTCGCCCTCTCTCTCTCTCTCTCGCCCTCACTCTCTCTCTCTCTCTCTCTCTCCCTCTTTCTCTCTCTCTCTCTCTCGCCCTCTCTCTCTCTCTCTCTCTCTCTCTCTCTCTCTCTCTCTCTCGCCCTCTCTCTCTCTCTCTCTCTCGCCCTCTCTCTCTCTCTCTCTCTCTCTCCTCTCTGTCTCTCTCTCTCTCTCTCTCTCTCTCTCTCTCTCTCTCTCTCTCTCTCTCTCTCTCTCTCTCTCTCTCGCCCTCTCTCTCTCTCTCTCTCTCTCTCTCTCGCCTCTCTCTCTCTCGCCCTCTCTCTCTCTCTCTCTCTCTCTCTCTCTCTCCTCTCTGCTCTCTGTTCTCTACCCTTTCTTCCTGTTCTTCCCTTCTTGTCCCTCCTCGGTCTCTTTCCTCCCGTTCTATCTTATATTCACATTCTCTATCTTTTACATTACATGAAAAGTGCCTCCATTATCAACTGGATGTCCTGAACACCAAAAGAATATCATAAAGTTATACGAACATGACATTTGTGGAAAACATCATGTAGTGTGTTCAGTGGTGATTTTAGCATGTAAATATTGGTGGGACAAACTCCCCAATTTTGGGGGGGATGCTTGCCAGCAAAGGCACTACACAACACTAAACAATACATTAATTGCACTATAAAGGTGACAAAAGGTGCCCACAAACTGTTAGGGCCTACATAAAGCTATCCCAACAGTAGAGCTTTCTTTTCAACACCATGAAGTGAATCCTTGTCACTGCTACACCTGGCTATCAGCGGAGCCTCGTCTGTCAGGGAAATAGTTCATTCAGCCTCATTTACTGCCTTTTAAAAGAACAGAGCTGATATGGCTGACTTGCTTGAACAAATGTAGTTTCTACTGACAATTAAGATGTACAAACTATGGCATAAGGGAACAATGAGCGGATAAAAAACAATCCGTAATTTTGATTAAGACATTAATGAGAGAGCTAAAACGGACGCAGCACTTTTGGAAATTGACCAAATGATTAGTGTGAGTTATAAGGGATACTAACAGCTTACTACACAACATTAACTTAGTATTACTATCTTAGCTACAGTATCCATATCTCCCTGGCATATTACATAATGTATGCAGCAACATACAATACATTTTTCGACTCACCTTGTTGTGCTGTGCTCACTTGAACAGGAAGGTGGCGCGTCGGGCCTTCTTGCGGACAAATTTTGTCATCAAACTTTGTCATCAAAGTCTGGCATTCTCTGGATTTATGGTGCT
Organism: Oncorhynchus nerka; assembly: GCF_034236695.1. NCBI lineage: Eukaryota > Metazoa > Chordata > Actinopteri > Salmoniformes > Salmonidae > Oncorhynchus > Oncorhynchus nerka. The sequence goes on from NC_088399.1 coordinate 26,269,798, forward strand.
TTCAAGACAACTGGGAAGTCGGAAAAAGAAGGTTGAATCATGACTTCAGTGATCTTCAGGTCAGGGCTTTAGAAAGAGGCCAGAGTTCCCAACTTGGAATTTCGAGTTGGATGACAATTAAAAACATATTTTCCCAATACATTTTTTCCAAGTTCCCAGTTGTCTTGAACTGAGATTTCCCAGTTCTGAGTTTCCAGTTGTTTTGAACGCGGCAGAAGTCATGCTAAATTGACAGCATGGCCAATGTTTTCAACCTTTTCTGGCCCATGGTGTTGCATCTGAATGTTTATCCTTTAAAAATAGGAAAATAGACCCTTAAACCCAGACTTGGACCACACACCCTCTCCACTGAATAGCAGACTAGTGATCGCTTTGCCATGCTTGCAGTTAGGCACTGATTGCTTCCAAACCATTCATTGTTGAATTTGCGATTCCCAACTTTTCTTTTTATGTCCAATGGCCGATGAGTACCGATACGTTTAATATGACAAGGATTGAAAAGGATTTGCCAGTAGATTGTCATCTTGATTCATGATGATGACTACTTGACAAACTTGCTAGCTAAGATTTTGAAAGTATGATGTTGACCAATCAAAGCTAGGGTAGATGTAATGTGATTTTACATAATTTAATCTATGGCCAATGACCTTGAGCCGTCTTGGATGGGCACTTCTAATGTAAACCTATGGCAACAACCAAGGGGTTGAATTTTGGAGCTCTCCCTGTAGATTTTGCGATGACGTAGTGTCCCCATGAGGGACAGAATACTGAGCCAATCACGGCGCAACTAGAGAACATTACCAACCCCTACACTCTGTATTTTACACTGGCTGCCACATCACCACAGAAAGCACTGAGCTGGGTTGAAACACCTGCATTTTGGAGCTGCCTTACTCAGAAAGCAAATAAGAGACCACGTTTTAAAAAATGTAACACATCATGGTCATCAGTGAATTAAGTATAGCTAGCTATATTTCCAATTGTTTGGCTGATAACAAGGAAAGAAGAGCAGTTTTTACATGGCTAAAGGAGAAGGATTCACATATCTGTTGTCTTCAGGAAACTCATCCAATATCTGGGGAAAAGAATGGGATGGTAAATCTATTTCAGTCATTGGTTAAGAAATTCAAAAGGTGTTATGATCCTATTCAAAAGCTATTTGAATCTTGAGGTACAATCTGTTAAAATAGATCCCCAAGAAGATGAATTGGCTTGAATATACTACTTTGGACCAAATAATGACGATCCAAACTTCTTTTAAAACATTCATAATAATCAAATTAGTCTCCAAGATACAAATAACTATTATAACGGTAGACTACAATATAGTTTTAAGTACATCAATGGACCGTAAAGGCAATCATACTACCAACTATCACCCTCTGGCGCTCAAAGAGACTACGAATATTATGTAATTGACAGATATTTGGAGGCTTAAAAACTCCGATCTGGTAAAATATAGGAGGCTTAATCAAGCTACTCTGATTGATTTATTTCTGGTATCCTTTTCTATGATGCCAAAAGTGAGAAAAAAAACTATGGACTGATGGTCTAAATACAATCAGACCATCAGCTTATAGCCCTCAATGTAACTATGACAGACTTTCCACGAGGGCGGGGATATGGGAAATATAAACAGGGTTTATTGACTGGCACTACTTTTTCCCCCCTTTTATTTAACCCATCTACCACAATAGTTTCTTAATAAAAACACAATTCATAACAGACTTATTCTTGCACAATACATTTTCAGCGGACCCACTTATCTGTGTACCTTCAGAGGTCATTCAATTCCATTTTCATCCCAAAAAACTAAAGCGGTATCGGTTGGGATGCTAAAATATTGGCAAAATGTATTGCTCATCGAATAAAAAAGGTCCTTCTGGACATTATTCATCACGTTTAGACAGGATTCTTAAAAGGAAGACATATTGGAGACAAGATTAGACTACTACTAGAAATAATGGAAAACTATGAGAATGCAGGGAAACAAGATATAATCTTTATAGCAGTTTTTGAGAAAGTGTTTGACACAGTACGTCTATCGTCTGTTTATACATTGAACAAAAATATAAACACAACATGTAAAGTGTTTGTCCCATGTTTCATGACCTGAAACAAAAGATCCCAGAAATGTTCCATACGCACAAAAACAATATTTCTCTTAAATGTTTTGCACAAATTAGTTTACATGTTAGTGAGCATTTTTTCTTTGCCATGATAATTCATCCACCTGACAGGTGTAGCATATCAAGAGGCTGATTAAACAGCATGATCATTACACAGCTGCACCTTGTATTGGGGACAATAAAAGGCCACTCTAAAATGTGCAGTTTTGTCACACAACACAATATCACAGAAGCCTCTATTTTTGAGGGGGCGTGCAATTGGAATGCTGACTGCAGGAATGTCCACCAGAGCTGTTACCTGAGAGTTGAATGTTCATTTCTCTACCATAAGCTGCCTCCAATGTAATTTTAGCAAATATGGCAGTATGTCCAACCAGCCTCACAACCACAGACCACGTGTAACCACGCCAGCCCAGGACCTCCACATCCGGCTTCTTCACCTGAGGGATCGTCTGAGACTAGCCACCCAGACAGCTGATGAAACTGTGGGTTTGCACAACCAAAACATTTCTGCACAAACTGACAGAAACCGTCTGAGGGAAGCTCATCTGCGTTCTTGACCAGTTCGGCGTTGCAACCGACTTCAGTGGGCAAAGGCGCACCTTTGATGGCCCCTGGCATGTTGGAGAAGTGTGCCCTTCACGGATTAATCCCGGTTCAACTGTACCGGGCAGATAGCAGATAGTGTGAATGGCGTTGTGTGGGCGAGCAGTTTGCTGATGTCAACGTTGTGAACAGAGTGCCCCACGGTGGCGGTGGGGTTATGGTATAGGCAGGCATAAGTTACGGACAACGAACACAATTACATTTTATCAATGGCAATTTGAATGCACAGAGATACCATGTCGAAATCCTGATGCCCATTGCTGTGCCATTCATCCGCCACCATCGCCTCATGTTTCAGCATGATAATGCACCATGTAGCAAGAATCTGTACACAATTCCCGGAAGCTGAAAATGCACTAGTTCTTCCATGGCCTGCATATACACCAGACAGGTCACCCATTGAGCATGTTTGAGATACTCTGGAATGACGTGTACGACAGAGTGTTCAAGATCTTGTCAATATCCAGCAACATCGCACAGCCATTGAAGAGGAGTGGGACAATATTCCACAGGCCACAATCAAAAGCCTGATCAACTCTATGCGAAGGAGATGTTTCGCGCTGCATGAGGCAAATGGTGGTCACATCAGATGACTGGTTTTCTGATCCACTACCCTACCTTTTGTTAAGGTATCTGTGACCAACAGATGCATATCTGTATTCCCAGTCATGTGAAATCCATAGATTAGGGCTTAATTTATTTATTTACATTGACTGATTTCCACGTATGAACTGTAACTCAGAAAAATCTTTGAAATTGTTGCATGTTGCAATTATATATTTTTTCAGTGTAAATGCCTGGGTTTTTTAAACTTTGGAGAATCTCTCATAAGATGGTTAAAAGTCCTGTCCAACAATCCTTTATATCAAATAATAAATAACGTTTTCTTCTCTGAGAATTGTCAAGAGGAGGGGTCCCGCTAGCGGGACAACTTCCAGTGAACCTGGAGGGCGCGCAATTCAAATAAATAATCATAAATATTATGGATTTTAAACATTTATGTACATATAAGTGTCTTATACTGGCTGAAAGCTTAAATTCTTAATCTAACTGCACTGTCTGATTTACAGTAGCTATTACCGCGAAAACATGCCATGCAATGTTTTGAGGACGGCGCCCCACATCAAAGTATTTTTCCACCGGCAGAGGTTTCATATATTCACATATAACGATAAAATATTCACTTACTTTTTGAAAATCTTCCTCTGATTTGTCATCCAAAGGATCCCAGCTATAACATTTTGTTAGATAAAATCCTTCTTTATATTCCAAAAAGTCTATTTAGTTAGTGGATTGAGTAATCCACTCATTCAACTTGCAGAGAAAGGAATCCGAAAATCTACCCCTAAACTTTGTTTCAACAAGTCAAAATACGTTTCTATTTACTCCTCAGATACCCTCTAATCTAATTAAACTATAATATTTATTTCGGAAAGAAGTATGTTCAATAGGAAACCGATTTTAGCAAGTGCGTAATGTCTTCATGGCGCATGCAAACACTAATTTCCAAGACTGTGTCCCTCTACTAAAACTGTTATTGCTTGTTCATTTTTAAAGTTACAAGCCTGAAACCTTGAACATAGACTGCTGACACCCAGTGGAAGCCATAGGAATTGCATCCAGGGAGCTTTTTCTTTGGATTTTCTCCTACCATATCTATTGTGTTATATTCTCCTACATTATTTAACATTTATACAAACTTCAAAGTGTTTTCTTTCCAATGATACCAATTATATGCATATCCTGGCTTCAGGGCATGAGCTACAGGCAGTTTACTTTGGGCACGTCATTCAGGCAGGAAGTGGAGAAAAAAGGGGCCTAGCCCGAAGAAGTTAAAATAAGGCTGCCCTCTGTTTCCCTATATATTTATTATGCAGAGATCATTCGATCACCTACTCTGCGTCTCACAAAGACACAGCAGTTAGAACCAAAAATCTCAAAATTGGAATTTTAATGTTTGTGCATTTCTTATAACTAATTTCTGTGTTCTATTTATGTGCTGTTCTATAAACCAATTTCTGTGTTCATGCAAGTGGCTGACTGAACAAATCCTCACTATCACTAGCTGCAATTTGGCAGTATGCCCAGACCTTGTTTTGAGAACAAACAAAATATATGTCAATTTCAAGGTCTCAGCTTAGAGAGAAGAAGCCTGGTGAGGTGTTGGTCTGTCACATATTATGAACCAGTATTGGTCGGTGACATGAAAGAAACAAAACAGTAATGATTCATTAATGATGCTAAATCATGCAAATATAATTTGTCTGTGTATAGCAGTATATAACACAACTGCTGGGACTGCCCAGGGAGAGCTCCTGATTGACATGTGTACTATGCTGCATTGAGTTGGTTGGAACCTCTCCAGCACGCTAACAAATAAACATTGATTCATTTAGGCTTGACTTTGAGTGTCCATGTGTAAGATTTCCACAACAAGAACAAAGGACAGATTTCCACCGGTCTAATGTCCATTGCTCGTGTTTCTTTGCCCAAGCAAGTCTCTTCTTATTGGTGTCCTTTAGTAGAGGTTTATTTTGCAGCAATTGACCATGCAGGCCTAATTCACACAGTCTCCTCTGAACAGTTGATGTTGAGATGTGTCTGTTACTTGAACTCTGTGAAGCCTTTATTTGGGCTACAATTTCTGAGGCTGGTAACTCTAGTGAACTTATCCTCTGCATCAGAGGTAACTCTGGGCCGTCCTTTCCTGTGGCGGTCCTCATGGGAGCCAGTTTCATCATAGCGCTTGATGGTTTTTGCGACTGCACTTGAAGAAACTTTCAAAGTTCTTGAAATGTTCCGCATTGACTGACCTTTATGTCTTAAAGTAATGATGGACTGTCGTTTCTCTTTGCTTATTTGAGCTGTACTTGGTCTTTTACCAAATAGGGCTATCTTCTGTATATATATGTTTTGTTTAAACTGGTACCGGTTACCTTCAGATGAGTCTTGTGACATTTGTGGGGGTCATAGAACACCATTGTGTTAGTGAGAATCTCCCTTTTCCATAGAGTTGTCAGTAGAATGGCGCCAGAAAGGATGGCTGACGTTTTACGTTCTCCTAACCAACTGTGTTATTTTGTTTGTTTTGTTTGGCATTGTTTCTAACTTTTTTTTAAAACTTATTTTGAACATAATGTTGCTGCTACCATCTCTTATGACCGAAAATAACTTTTGGACATCAGAACAGAGATTACTCACCACTAACTGGTAGAAGATTTTTCCTTTAACGAGTCCGACGTGAAGGAAACACTGTATTTCCCGGGAACAGGCCCAAATCCCAGTCATTTGCGTGAAGAGAAGACAGAGAAAAAGGGGTCGAAGGCCGGGCAGCCTTATGAGAATTCATAGGCAAGCGAGTAAACCCCCACTGCCATCCGTTCTATTGGCAAACATGCAATCATTGGAAAATAAAGATTAAACTACCAACGGGACATTAAAAACTGTAATATCTTATTTTTCACTGAGTAGTGGCTGAATGACGACATTAACAACATACAGCTGGCAGGTTTTACACTGTATCGGCAGGATAGAACAGCAGCCTCTGGTAAGACAAGGGGTGGAGGTCTATGTGTATTTGTCAACAACAGCTGCTGCATGATATCTAAGGAAGTCTTGAGGTTTTGCTCACCTGAGGTAGAGTATCTTATGATAAGCTGTAGACCACACTATCTACCTAGAGAGTTGCCATCTGTATATTTCGTAGCTGTCGACATACCACCACAAACTGATGCTAGTACTAAGACCACACTCAATGAGCTGTATACCGCCATAGGCAAACAGGAAAACACTCATCCAGATACAATGCTCCTAGTGGCCCGGGAACTTTAATGCAGGGAAACTTGAATCTGTTTTACCAAATTTCCACCAGCATGCTAAATGTGCAACCAGAGAGAAAAAACTCTAGACCACCTTTACTCCACACACAGAGAGGTATACAAAGCTCTCCCTCACCCTCCATTTGGCAAATCTTACCATAATTCTATCCTTCTGATTCCTTCTTACGAGCAAAAATTAAAGCAGGAGGCACCAGTGACTCAGTCAATACAAAAGAGGTCAGATGAAGCAGATGCTAAGCTACAGGACTGTTTTGCTAGCACAGACTGGAATATGTTCCGGAATTCTTCCAATGACATTGAGGAGTACACGAGTCACTGGCTTCGTCAAAAAGTACATTGATGATGTCATCCCCACAGTGACTGTACGTACATACCCCAACCAGAAAACATGGATTACAGGCAACATCCGCACTGAGCTAAAGGGTAGAGCTGCTGCTTTCAAGGATGGGACTCTAACCCAGAAGCTTATAAGAAAAACCACTACGCCCTCAGACGAACCATCAAACAGTCAAAGCGTCAGTACAGGACTAAGATTATATTGTACTACACCGGCTCCGATGCTCGTTGGACATAGCAGGGCTTGCAAACTATTACAGAATACAAAGGGAAGCACAGCCAAGAGCTGCCCACTGATACAAGCCTACCAGACAAGCTAAATTACTTCTATGCTTGCTTTGAGGCAAGCAACACTGAAACATACATGAGAGCATCAGCTGATGTGAGCAAGACCTTTTAACAGGTCAACATTCACAAGGCCGCAGGGCCAGACGGATTACCAAGACGTGTACTCCGAGCAAGCACTGACCAACTGGCAGGTGTCTTCACTGACATTTTCAACCTCTCCCTGTCTGTAATAATACCAACATGTTTCAAGCAGACGACCATATTCCCTTTGCCCAAGAACACTAAGGTAACTTGCCTAACTGACTGCAAACCCGTAGCACTCAAGTCTGTAGCCATGAAGTGCTTTGAAAGGCTGGTAATGGCTCACATCAACACCATTATCCCAGAAACCCTAGACCCACTCCAATTTGTATACCGCCCTAACAGATCCACAGATGATGCAATGTCTATTGCACTCCACACTGCCCTTTCCCACCTGAACAAAAGGAACACCTATGTGAGAATGCTTTTCATTGACTACAGCTCAGCGTTCAATGCCATAGTGCTCTCAAAGCTCATCACTAAGCTAAGGACCCTGAGACTAAACACCTCCCTCTACAACTGGACCCTGGACTTCCTGACGGGCCACCCCCAGGTGGTAAGGGTAGGTAACAACACATCCGCCACACTAATCCTCAACACGAGGCCCCTCAGGGGTGCATGCTCAGTCCCCTGCTGTACTCCCTGTTCACTCATGACTGCACGGCTAGGCATGACTCTAACACCATCATTAAGTTTGTCGATGACACAGCAGTGGTAGGACTGATCACCGACAACGACAAGACAGCCTGTAGAGAGGAGTTCAGAGACGTGACTGTGTGGTTCAGGGACAACAACCTCTCCCTCAACGTGATTGTTACGCACGCCTCTATGAAGAGGGAACGCAACACCCTGCTACAACTAAACTCTCCGTGAAGAGAAAAAGGTATGGACTGTAGGTGCAAGTAAGAATGACAACATGCAGAATGTGGTACCGTTTACAAGGACTTTATTCCTTTACACGGTAATATGGGGAAAAGGGTCTGGACGGAACCAAAGCAAAGAAAGTAAATCTCAAAGCCCCCCCTCTCCTATCTTACCTGCCTACCCACTACTTACCTAATTTAGCACCACCTGGTGCCCTAACCAAAATACAGGGGGTGGTCCGCCCAGGTCTTACCTAGTGTGCCTAGACAGCGAATATGCTACGGGTATATGTATGCCCGCGGGCCTCTTGCCTAAGCACTCCCAAGGTGCCTTCCCCTTCTCCCCCTGGGAACAAATGAAACAGAATATTAAACAATTTTCAAACAAACTAACAAACGACATCAAATAAGCTCTATCTGAGCAACAAACTCACAAAATATACCAACTCTCAGCAAAATCAATCTCTAGCAAAATCTCTACAAAAAGCTCTCTACAAAAAGCTCTCTACAAAAAGCTCTCTACAAAAAGCTCTCTACAAAAAGCTCTCTACAAAAAGCTCTCTACAAAAAGCTCTCTTACAAAAAGCTCTCTTACAAAAAGCTCTCTTACAAAAAGCTCTCTTACAAAAAGCTCTCTTACAAAAAGCTCTCTCTCCTGAACAGAACACTGGCATTTATATATCTTCAGATGGAATGGGTAATTGGAGACAGCTGTCTTGACGAGGGGGCGGGGTCAGCTCTCCAATTAGCCCTGGAGTCGACCAATCAGCTGCTTGAGGGATTTCCGGAAGCCATTTCCTGAAATAAACACATGCACAAACACAAACTACAACACATAAACTGGGGAACGTAACACGCCCACCACAAAAATTGCAAACCTAGTTTTGCAATAACAAAAGCCAACGTATCCCCAGTTAGTAAACCCGTGATAGAGCGTCAGCAACCACATTCGCCGAGCCCTTCACATAAGCTATCTGTACATTATATCTTTGCACAATCAGAGCCCACCGCATAAGGCGGCGGTTCTGGTTGTACATTTGTTTCAAGAACACCAACGGATTATGGTCTGTGAAGACCATAACAGGCAAGGCACTGGAGCCCACATATACCTCAAAGAACTGTAAGGCAAGCAATAAAGCCAGCGTCTCTTGTTCAATAGTGGAGTACCTTGACTGACACGAGTTGAACTTACGGGAGAAGAAACTGACGGGCCGATCCACTCAGTCTTCATCTTCCTGTAAGAGAACCGCACCCACCCCCACTATACTAGCATCTACCTCCAACTTAAAAGGTTTGTCAAAGTTGGGGGCGGCAAGCACTGGGGCACTACAAAGTAGCGCTTTAGCGGACTCAAAAGCGTAGTTACAGTCCTTAGACCACTTGAATGGTACCTTGGGACTAAGCAGAGATGAAAGGGGAGCAACTACCGTCGAGAAATTCTTACAGAATGTACGATAGTACCCTACCATCCCTAGGAATCTGCGCAACTGGCGGCGAGTAGTGGGAGCAGGAAAGGCAACAATTGCTTCCACTTTGCCAGTTACTGGGCGCACTTGACCTCGTCCCACTTGTTTCCCTAAGTAAGTCACTGTAGCCTTCCCAAACTCACACTTGGCCAAATTGAGGGTTAAAGAAGCCTTCTCCAACCGCTGAAACACACTTTTCAAAGTGGAGAGATGATCAGACCAAGTAAACGAATGAATCACCACATCGTCAAGGTACGCAGTACAATTTGGCACATCTTCAAACACAATGTTAACTAGCCGCTGAAACGTAGCAGGTGCATTACACATGCCAAAGGGCATCACAGTGTATTGTACAAAGTTATCTGGCGTAACAATAGCCGATATGTCAGAAGCTCGAGAGGTCAGAGGCACCTGCCAATAACCTTTTAACAAATCTAACTTACTAACGTAAGCAGCAGAACCAATTCTATCAATACAGTCATCTAAGCGAGGTATAGGAAAATAATCAGACTTTGTAACTGCATTTACGCGACGATAGTCCGTACATAAACGGGACGTACCGTCTGGCTTAGGAACAAGAATACATGGGGAACTCCAGGAGCTGTTACTGGGTTTTGCCATGTCATTCTGTAATAAATAAGCTACCTCACTTTTCATTACCTCCCTTTTCTTAGCATTAACCCGGTACGGATGCTGACGTATAGGAACAGCGTTCCCCACATCCGCGTCATGTTCCAAGATGGATGTGCGACTTGGAATGTCCTGAAACACACTGAGAAAACTGTTTATCAACAGGATAAGATCCTTAGTTTGATCGCTATCCAAATGTTCCATTTGAGAGGGTAACTTCTTCAGCATCTCTGAATTACATAGGCGTTCACCTTGCTGTAACGTATGGCGTAACTCCAACCCGTCCTCCTTATCCTCATCTAGGTCCCAGCCAGGCTTCAGCACCACCGCAGCCACACTGGAGACGGCGGGCTGGACCGGCTTACTTGAGGAGCTGTCGGGAGAATCACGCACATAATATGTTTTCAGCATGTTAACATGACACACACGGGAAGAACGCCTTCGATCTGGTGTCTTTATCACATAATTGGTGTCATTGAGTTTCTTTTCCACCAGATATGGTCCAGAAAACGTGCTGACAGAGATGAGCCAGGGATTGGCAACAAAACTAAAACTTGATCCCCTGGTGCAAATGAACGGCCAACAGCCTTTTGTCATAATGCAACTTCATGCGTTTTGAGACGAGGAGAGAGACTTTTGGGCTAACGCACATGCGGCGTGCAGTCTCTCCCGCATCTTACTGACATAATCCAACACATTTTTAGGGCGCTACTGGGTGTAGGAGTTAAGATATGCTCCTTCAAAACTTTCAGCGGACCCCGTGGGGGTGTCCAAACACAAGGTCAGCAGGGCTGAACCCTAAGGACTCTTGTATCGTTTCTCTTATAGCAAATAGGACAAAGGGCACCCCCTCATCCCAATCAGTACTGGTATCCATACAATACTTGCGTAGCATTGCCTTCAGTGTCTGATGCCAGCGTTCTAGAGCCCCTTGACTCTCTGGATGATACGGACTGGAGACCTGATGGGAAATACACAATGTCTTTAACACATTTGAAAACAGTTTAGACATGAAGTTGGATCCCTGATCAGTTTGGATTACTTTAGGGAGTCCAAACGTAGAGAAAAACTTCACCAGTGCCTTCACCACAGTCTTAGCCGTTATAGTACGGAGAGGAATAGCCTCTGGGTATCGAGTAGCACTGCACATTATTGTTAGTAGGAACTGGTTACCTGACCTGGTTTTCGGCAATGGACCTACACAATCAATTATCACTCTTTCAAACGGTTCCCCCACCACAGGAATCGGGCAGAGCGGCGCTCGTGGAACTGTTTGATTCACTTTCCCAGTGAGTTGACATATGTGACATGTTTTACAAAATTGGACCACATCAGACTTCACACCTGGCCAGAAGAAATGACGAAGGACCCGGTTATAAGTCTTTGTGATCCCCAAGGGTCCAGACCACGCCTGGTCATGGGCGAGTGACAGCACCTGCTGTCGGAACGGTGTAGGAACAACCACTTGACACACTTCACTCCAGTCATTAATGGTGTCATGAGATGCCCATTTACGCATCAAAACTCCTGCGTCCATAAAGTAGGCGGTCTCTCTAGTTTTAGCTTCCTCAATGGAAATTACCGAAGCAAAACACTTGCGAAGACTGGTGTCTTCTTTTTGACATTCAATCACCTTCTCAGGGGTGACAGACAAAAGAATGTCATGTAATTGGGGCGCAATTTCGTTTTCCCCTGCCTTAGTTTTTACGGGGGTAAAAACTGTCGGCATTGCAGAAGGCATACTCGGTGCATTGTCTTCTACTTCAACGTTCTCAAACATGGAAGTAGCCAAATCCACCACATCTCCTAGCTTGCGAGATTGTGCCCTCGTTAACACACAAGCAGGAAAAACATGTGGAAATAATTGAACCAATTTCTCATCTGTAGTTCTGATTTCTGGATTGTCTACTACCTCTAACACAGGAGTGACATTACCACCAGCAATATCATTCCCTAGTAGCAATGTGACTCCTTTTACTGGCAGTGTAGACACTACACCAACACGGAAACGTCCTGACACCAAGTCTGACACTAAGTGGACCCAGTGTAATGGTACAGGTACTGTTTTTGTCTCTATCCCCTGTAATATGACATGTGAGCCACAATATGTTTCAGGAGACCAGGGTAAAGCATCAGTAATAATTACTGACTGCGCCGCCCCGGTGTCTCGTAGGATTTGGATAGGCTTCTGATCAGCTTGTTCTCCTGTTAAGGAAACAACACCGGCAGAGATAAACGGAGCATAGACAGGATCCGGTTTCTCAAATGGTGAATCAATAACTCGATCCAATGGAAGAGCCAAAGACTTGACTAACCCCAAACTTTTCATTTTTGGGGACAGTGACAGGGACTGTTTCGGTTTATTTTTCAAAACTGGGCAGTCCGCAATCACGTGACCCTTTTGGTGACAGTAAAAACATTCACGGATTTCATGAAAAGGCTTAGGGTTTTCAGCGGTAAAGCGACCTGAACGAGGAACTGATGACGTAATCGTCCGGCCTTCAAAACATGGAGCACCAAAGACAGTCTTGTGTGTCAAAGCATACTCATCTGCCAACACTGCTGCTTGGGCCAATGTCACCACTTTCTGTTCATTTAAATGAACTACAATTCTATCTGGGAGGTTGCTTTTAAAGTCCTCCAACAGCACCAACTCCCGAATATCAGCAAAGGTGTTAGCTTTGCTGGCTGAACACCAGCGACTAAACAGAGACTCTTTGTCCCTTGCAAATTCAACAAATGTACGGTGAGAGTGTTTCTTGTGGTTCCTGAAGCGCTGTCTATAAGCTTCAGGCACCAACTCATAAGCCCGCAACACTGTAGTTTTAACCATATCGTAGTGTAAACTGTCTTCCAGGGAGAGAGCAGCTACTACTTCCTGGGCTTTCCCAGACAATTTACATTGTAACAGGAGCGGCCAAACCTCGAGTGGCCAATGCAGCGCAGCAGCCACACGCTCAAACGCAGAGAAATAAGAATCAACTTCCGACTCTCGGAATGGAGGGACTAAAGCTATGTTTTTACTCACATCGAAGTGGGCTTGATGATGAGCAGCTTGTGGAGTCGCACTGGAGCCAGCATCTAGCTCCAGTTGTCGGATCCTCACCTCCTTGTCAGCTTCTATTCTCCTAATTTCAAGTTCAAAATTCATCTGTCTCTCTTTATCTTTTTGCTCCATTTCTAACCGAGCCAGCCTCACCTTCAGCCTAGCAGTCCCATCTGAACGACCCGAAGCAGAAGATAAAGGATCGAATCGGGGCAATGTAAAAGGGGTACGAGGAACCCCTTCCTCCGCCCTGTCCTCTGACTTGGTATCAGAAAGTCTACCCGTCTCCTCTCCTTGCAATGAGAGAATCCGTTCTCTCACTAAACCCTCCCTGACTAGCACCAAAAGCTCAGCCTTTAGGGCTTTCTCAGGGAATACAAATCCATAATGGTCAGCTATAGCTATAAGGTCTACTTTACGAAACCTCACCAAACAATCAATAGAGGGCGCGTCAAAAAACTTGGAGATGGCTGATGCAGCCATCTTATACAATGCAGTCTACTGAACACACTAACTAAACAAGTCATCCAAACTCACAACCTACCATCACACCTCAATCACTAACCACAGAGAGCTCAGAGCAGCAGGGTCCGGTGGGTTTAATGGAAAAATCCCGGACGAGCCCCCATTATGTTACGCACGCCTCTATGAAGAGGGAACGCAACACCCTGCTACAACTAAACTCTCCGTGAAGAGAAAAAGGTATGGACTTTAGGTGCAAGTAAGAATGACAACATGCAGAATGTGGTACCGTTTACAAGGACTTTATTCCTTTACACGGTAATATGGGGAAAAGGGTCTGGACGGAACCAAAGCAAAGAAAGTAAATCTCAAAGCCCCCCCTCTCCTATCTTACCTGCCTACCCACTACTTACCTAATTTAGCACCACCTGGTGCCCTAACCAAAATACAGGGGGTGGTCCGCCCAGGTCTTACCTAGTGTGCCTAGACAGCGAATATGCTACGGGTATATGTATGCCCGCGGGCCTCTTGCCTAAGCACTCCCAAGGTGCCTTCCCCTTCTCCCCCTGGGAACAAATGAAACAGAATATTAAACAATTTTCAAACAAACTAACAAACGACATCAAATAAACTCTATCTGAGCAACAAACTCACAAAATATACCAACTCTCAGCAAAATCAACCTCTAGCAAAATCTCTAGCAAAATCTCTCAGAAAATCTCTACAGAAAATCTCTACAGAAAATCTCTACAGAAAATCTCTACAAAAAGCTCTCTACAAAAAGCTCTCTACAAAAAGCTCTCTCTCCTGAACAGAACACTGGCATTTATATATCTTCAGATGGAATGGGTAATTGGAGACAGCTGTCTTGACGAGGGGGCGGGGTCAGCTCTCCAATTAGCCCTGGAGTCGACCAATCAGCTGCTTGAGGGATTTCCGGAAGCCATTTCCTGAAATAAACACATGCACAAACACAAACTACAACACATAAACTGGGGAACATAACAGTGATCAAGACAAAGGAGATGATTGGGGACTACAGGAAAAGGAGGACTGAGCACACCCCATTCTCATCAACAGGGCTGTAATGGAACAGGTTGAGAGCTTCAAGTTCCTTGGTGTCCACATCAACAACAAACTAACATAGTCCAAGCACACCAAGACAGTCGTGAAGAGGGCATGACAAAACCTATTCCCCCTCAGGAGACTGAAAAGATTTGGCATGGGTCCTCAGAACTTCAAAACGTTCTACAGCTGCACCATCGAGAGCATCCTGACTGGTTGCATCACTGCCTGGTATGGCAACAGCCCGGCCTCCAACACGCAAGGCACTACTGAGGGTAATGCTTAATGCCCAGTACATCACTCGGGCCAAGCTTCCTGCCATCCAGGACCTCTATATGGGGCGGCAGGGTAGCCTAGTGGTTAAAGTGTTGGACTAGTAACCAGAAGGTTGCAAGTTCAAATCCCCGAGCTGACAAGGTACAAATCTGTCGTTCTGCCCCTGAACAGGCAGTTAACCCACTGTTCCTAGGCCGTCATTGAAAATAGTTATATAAAGAAAAAAGAAAAATACCAGGCGATGTCAGAGGAAGGCCCTAAAAATTGGGCAAGTGGTTCCAGAGTGCCAAGTCTAGATCCAAGAGTGCCAAGTCTAGGTCCAAGAGGATTCTAAACAGCTTCTACCCCCAAGCCATAAGACTCCTGAACATCTAATCAAATGTCTACCCAGACTGTTTACATTGCACCCCCACACACACACTCTTTTAAATCAAATCAAATCAAATGTATTTATATAGCCCTTCGTACATCAGCTGATATTACACGGCAATGGAACCCTGACCTGTTCACGTGCTATCTTGTCCCGAAACTGCTGTTTTCGATTATTTCTCCCTACCGCACCTGCTGTCTCTAACTCTGAAAGATTGGCTATGAAAAGCCAACTGACATTTACACCTGAGGTGCTGACCTCTTGTACCCTCTACAACCACTGTGATTATTATTATTTGACCCTGCTGGTCATCTATGAACGTTTGAACATCTTGGCCATGTACTGTTACAATCTCCACCCGGCACAGCCAGAAGAGGACTGGCCACCCCTCAGAGCCTGGTTCCTCTCTAAGGTTTCATCCCAGGTTCCTGCCTTTCTTGAGAGGTTTTCCAAGCCACCGTGCTTCTACATCTGCATTACTTGCTGTTTGGGGTTTTAGGCTGGGTTTCTGTATAGCACTTTGTGACATCGGATGATGTTTAAAAAAAAAGTAATTTCACCTTTATTTAACCAGGTAGGCCAGTTGAGAACAAGTTCTCATTTACAACTGCGACCTGGCCAAGATAAAGCAAAGCAGTGCGACACAAACAACACAGAGTTACACATGGAATAAACAAACGTACAGTCAATAACACAATAGAAAAGGTCTATATACAGAGTGTGCAAATAGGCCGTAGTAGCGAAGTAATTTCAATTTAGCAAAATAACACTGGATTGATAGATGTGCCGATGATGATGTAAAATGTGATTTATAAATACATTTGATTGATTGATTGATTGATTGATTGATTCCCCATGTTCAAAGGGATATTCAATGTGTGTGTGTGTGTGTGTTTTTACTCATCTATCAATAGGTGCCCTTCTTTGCGAGGCATTGGAAAACCTCCCTGGTCTTTGTAGTTGAATTTGTGTTTGAAATTCAATGCTCGACTGAGGACCCTTACAGATAATTGTAAGTGTGGGGTACAGAGATGAGGTAGTCATTAAAAAAATTATGTAAACACTATTATTGCACATAGAGTGAGTCCATGCAACTAATTATGTGATTTCTAGGTCACCAGGCTGCTTGTTATGGCGCACTCCTCCTCCTGCGTTATGCATACCTGCGCATCATCAGACTCACCTGGACTCCATCACTTCACTGATTACCTTCCCTATATATGTCACTCCCTTTGGTTCCTTCCCCAGGCGTCATAGTTTCAGTTTCTGTGTCATGTCTGTGCGTTATTTGTGTTCCTTATTTTTGTATTATATTGTGTTTATTTATTAAAACACTCACTCCCTGAACTTGCTTCCCGAATCTTAGCGCACATCGTTACAGAATTACGCCTCTCCTAAGGGATGCACCAGGGAGTTTTTCGGTGGGAATGATGTCGGATCCGGGAGCCGCTACAGGCTCTCAAGCCTTAGACAGATCGCCAGGCTCCCCTGCCTCTGCCAGTTCATCAGGCTCTCATGACTCAGCCGGATCGCCAGGCTCCCCTGCCTCTGCCAGTTCATCAGGCTCTCATGACTCAGACGGATCGCCAGGCTCCCCTGCCTCTGCCAGTTCATCAGGCTCTCATGGCTCTGCCGGATCGCCAGGTCCCCTGCTTCAGCCAGCTCGCCGTGCTTTCATGACTCAGCCGGATCGCCAGGCTCCCCTGCCTCTGCCAGTTCATCAGGCTCTCATGATTCAGCCGGATCGCCAGGCTCCCCTGCCTCTGCCAGTTCATCAGGCTCTCATGACTCAGCCGGATCGCCAGGTCCCCTGCTTCAGCCAGCTCACCGTGCTTTCATGACTCAGCCGGATCGCCAGGCTCCCCTGCCTCTGCCAGTTCATCAGGCTCTCATGACTCAGCCGGATCGCCAGGCTCCCCTGCCTCTGCCAGTTCATCAGGCTCTCATGATTCAGCCGGATCGCCAGGCTCCCCTGCTTCCACCGGCTCGTCCAGCTCTCATGCCTCAGCAAAATCGCCAGGCTCCGCTGCCTCTGCCAGTCTGTCAGGTTCCCACAACCCAGCCAGCGACAGGTTCCTACGCATCAGCAGGGGTGACCAGTCCTCTCCTGATCCCCGGGATCGTCCCTTTGGTTGGCGTCCTGTGGCTGGAGTCGAATGCGCCATGGAGGGGTACCGTCACGTACCCTCCCTATATATGTCACTCCCTTTGGTTCCTTCCCCAGGCGTCATTGTTTCTATGTTATGTCTGTTATGTTGTTCGTGTTTCTTATTTGGTATTATGTTGTGATTGTTTATTAAAACACTCACTCCCTGAACTTGCTTCCCGACTCTCAGCGCACATCATTACAATTAAGAAAGTGTTTACTCCTGAACTTATTTAGGCTTGCCATAATAAATTGTTTGAATACTTATTGACTCAGGACATTCCAGCTATAAAAATTTTTATTCATTTGCAGGCCAGCGACAAAAAAAATGCAATTTAATCTATTTAAAATTCAGTCTGAGACACTTTTAGTATGAAAACCTTATGCTAGACCATTAACACAAATAAAGTCATCCCTTTAGAGATGTATGTTCAGTCAAAAGACATCCTGACCCCAAATCCCACATCCTGGTTCTCTTTAGTCAGCTCCTGGTGGTCAGGTTTCACCTCTAATGTAGTTGACTACAGATTGTCCGGTTCTGCCGAGAGCCGTTTGGGACGTTTCTCATCCTCCTAGCAGCACAGGAGCCAGTTTTGATTTAATCCTGGTTTGATTTCACTGTTATTCAATTTGAAATAGATTCAGTTTGGGAAGTGCAGTCAGGTTTGCATCTTCATCAGTGGAATTTCAGGGAAGCGAGAGAGAGAGAAAGAGAGAGAAAGAGAGAGAGAGAGAGAGAAAGAGGGAGAACGAGAGAGAAAGAGGGAGAACGAGAAACCAGCAGCGGAAAAATAAAAGATTAATGATGAGAGAGGGAGATGGTTGTGGGAGGAGAGAAGAAAAAGGAGAGAGAAGGAAGGGTGTAAAGTAGAGAGAATAGACTGAGCCTCAAAAGACAACACCCAAACAGATGATTTGCAAAGAGAAAATAACTTGGAACAAGTGGAGAAAAGAGGAGTAGAGGACAGGAAATCAGGAAGAAAGTAGAAGAAGGGGGAGGAAAGGGGGATGAGGAGAAAGACAGTGCTGAGACAGAGGTGGACACCACTCAAACACAGCAAGAGGCAAATATCCCCATTTGTCACTGTTACACATGAGGACACAAACACTGTCTCTCTCTCTCTCTCTCTCTCTCTCATCTGATCTCTCTTTCACTCACTCACTCACTCACACTCACACACACACACACACACACACACAAACACACACACACACACACAAAAATAAGCTATCCTGCAGTAAAATGGTCAGAATGTTCTGAGAAAAGGTTTCATGATCGGTTTTTGATTAACTGTGAGAATGAGAACAGCTAAATCCCAGCTGTAAAACAGATACAGCATAAACTCCCCACCCATTCCCATACACCATTGTACCCTCATTACAACTGCATATAAGGCACTTAAAGAGTCCAATAGCAATAGGAGGAGGCAGTTATTAAAGGGAGGAGATACAGAGACCTCAAACCCAACGGTTCATGCACCTTCATTTCAGGTTCCATGTACGGTTTATTCAAACATATAGCCTACTGTACCAAGTCATACACATACAGTGCCTTGCGAAAGTATTCGGCCCCCTTGAACTTTGCGACCTTTTGCCACATTTCAGGCTTCAAACATAAAGATATAAAACTGTATTTTTTTGTGAAGAATCAACAACAAGTGGGACACAATCATGAAGTGGATCGACATTTATTGGATATTTCAAACTTTTTTAACAAATCAAAAACGGAAAAATTGGGCGTGCAAAATTATTCAGCCCCTTTACTTTCAGTGCAGCAAACTCTCTCCAGAAGTTCAGTGAGGATCTCTGAATGATCCAATGTTGACCTAAATGACTAATGATGATAAATACAATCCACCTGTGTGTAATCAAGTCTCCGTATAAATGCACCTGCACTGTGATAGTCTCAGAGGTCCGTTAAAAGCGCAGAGAGCATCATGAAGAACAAGGAACACACCAGGCAGGTCCGAGATACTGTTGTGAAGAAGTTTAAAGCCGGATTTGGATACAAAAAGATTTCCCAAGCTTTAAACATCCCAAGGAGCACTGTGCAAGCGATAATATTGAAATGGAAGGAGTATCAGACCACTGCAAATCTACCAAGACCTGGCCGTCCCTCTAAACTTTCAGCTCATACAAGGAGAAGACTGATCAGAGATGCAGCCAAGAGGCCCATGATCACTCTGGATGAACTGCAGAGATCTACAGCTGAGGTGGGAGACTCTGTCCATAGGACAACAATCAGTCGTATATTGCACAAATCTGGCCTTTATGGAAGAGTGGCAAGAAGAAAGCCATTTCTTAAAGATATCCATAAAAGTGTTGTTTAAAGTTTGCCACAAGCCACCTGGGAGACACACCAAACATGTGGAAGAAGGTGCTCAGGTCAGATGAAACCAAAATTGAACTTTTTGGCAACAACGCAAAACTTTATGTTTGGCGTAAAAGCAACACAGCTCATCACCCTGAACACACCATCCCCACTGTCAAACATGGTGGTGGCAGCATCATGGTTTGGGACTGCTTTTCTTCAGCAGGGACAGGGAAGATGGTTCAAATTGATGGGAAGATGGATGGAGCCAAATACAGGACCATTCTGGAAGAAAACCTGATGGAGTCTGCAAAAGACCTGAGACTGGGACGGAGATTTATCTTCCAACAAGACAATGATCCAAAACATAAAGCAAAATCTACAATGGAATGGTTCAAAAATAAACATATCCAGGTGTTAGAATGGCCAAGTCAAAGTCCAGACCTGAATCCAATCGAGAATCTGTGGAAAGAACTGAAAACTGCTGTTCACAAATGCTCTCCATCCGTTTAACTCACTGAGCTCGAGCTGTTTTGCAAGGAGGAATGGGAAAAAATGTCAGTCTCTCGATGTGTAAAACTGATAGAGACATACCCCAAGCGACATACAGCTGTAATCGCAGCAAAAGGTGGCGCTACAAAGTATTAACTTAAGGGGGCTGAGTAAATTTGCACGCCCAATTTTTCCGTTTTTGATATGTTAAAAAAGTTTGAAATATCCAATAAATGTCGTTCCACTTCATGATTGTGTCCCACTTGTTGTTGATTCTTCACAAAAAAAGACAGTTTTATATCTTTATGTTTGAAGCCTGAAATGTGGCAAAAGGTCGCAAAGTTCAAGGGGGCCGAATACTTTCGCAAGACACTGTATATCATTATTAAACAGGATGTATTAGATCATACTTTTGAATGGTGTCTAAATCAATAGATCTCAATCATCACCACCCCGGCCCTCTCCATCTCTTCAGACTGCACTAGACCATCAATCAGAGAGAAGAGAAGGGGTGGCCGTGGCAGCAGGGCAGAGCAAAGCAGAGCAGGGTAGAATAGAGCAGAGTATAGTAGAGCAAAGCAGAGCAGGGCAGAGTAGAGTGGAGCAGAGCAGTGTAGAGCAGAGTAAACTGAGCAGAACAGAGCAGAGCAGAGCAGAACAGAGAAGGGCAGAGCAGAACAGGACAGAGCAGGGCAGAACAGGACAGAGCAGGGCAGAACAGAACAGAGCAGGGCAGAACAGGACAGAGCAGGGCAGAACAGGACAGAGCAGGGCAGAACAGGACAGAGCAGGGCAGAACAGAACAGAGCAGGGAACAGCAGAACAGGACAGAGCAGGGCAGAGAAGAACAGATCATGGCAGAGCAGAACAGGACAGAGCAGGGCAGAGAATAACAGAGCAGAACAGGACAGTGCAGGGCAGAGAATAACAGAGCAGAACAGGACAGAGCAGGGCAGAGAATAACAGAGCAGAACAGGGCAGAGCAGAACAGAGCAGACCAGAACAGGACAGAGCAGAACAGAGCAGAACAGGACAGAGCAGGGCAGAGAATAACAGAGCAGAACAGGGCAGAGCACAACAGAGCAGAACAGGACAGAGCAGAACAGAGCAGAACAGGACAGAGCAGGGCAGAGAATAACAGAGCAGAACAGGGCAGAGCAGAACAGGACAGGGCGGAGCAGAGCAAAGCAGATCATGACAGAGCAGAGTGGGGCAGGGCGGAGCGGAGCGGGGAAGTGTGTATTGATCTCAGGCTGATTTACTGCAGGTTACCTCTGATTATAGGGTCATTAATCAGGACTGGATTACCCTATTAATAAACCTGCCTGCTTCGTTTTGTTTGGAAAGTGCTTGTCAGGGTGTGTGTAGGGGAATAGGGATGGGGCCAGGGGGTTGAAACACACACACACACACACACACACACACACACACACACACACACACACACACACACACACACACACACACACACACACACACACACACACACACACACACACACACACACACACACACTGCCAACCCTCTGTTCCTCTGAGTTGTTTAATTACACAGAGCAAACCACTCACTATATTTCCTACACCAGGGATGTGCAGGATTCTTTTTGCTCTAGCCCCACACTTACACACCTGACACAGGAGGGCTGGAACAAAATCCTGCTCCCCCAGGAGGAGGGTTGGCTACGTCTAAACAACTGAATCCAGTCCAAAAGTGCTTCTGAGCTACACATAAGACCATGCAATGTCCTAAATCTTCCATCAACATCAGCACAAATCTGCCTCACTTTCAATACCAGAAGTGCCAACTGCAGTCATGTTTTTCTGTGCTCGTCCTGGCCTGCCTCTTACGGTCTCTGTGTTTTCTCCATTAGACACTTTGGCCCAGTCCCCAGCTTTCCATCTAACTCACAACTTTAATTTCCATCCTTAAATTAGCAGCTGGATAAAAAGTAACTGTCCCTGTCGTCGTGCCAACAACTTTACAATATGCCATAAAGCACGATGTTGGTGGGGTTGTCGTGGTGTTGCACCCACAACCACTACCTGGAACACAACTTTTATGGCAGCTAACAAATTGTGAATAGTGATTTTCCTATAAAAGCCCTGAAAAACAGGGAAACGGTGTGTTGTATGTGTGTGTCTGTGTGCATGTCTATATGGGTGCGTACATGTGTGTGCATGTCTATATGGGTGTGTACATGTGTGTGCATGTCTATATGGGTGCGTACATGTGTGTGCATGTCTATATGGGTGCGTACATGTGTGTGCATGTCTATATGGGTGCGTACATGTGTGTGCATGTCTATATGGGTGCGTACATGTGTGTGCATGTCTATATGGGTGCGTACATGTGTGTGCATGTCTATATGGGTGCGTACATGTGTGTGCATGTCTATATGGGTGTGTACATGTGTGTGCATGTCTATATGGGTGCGTACATGTGTGTGCATGTCTATATGGGTGTGTACATGTGTGTGCATGTCTATATGGGTGCGTACATGTGTGTGCATGTCTATATGGGTGTGTACATGTGTGTGCATGTCTATATGGGTGCGTACATGTGTGTGCATGTCTATATGGGTGCGTACATGTGTGTGCATGTCTATATGGGTGTGTACATGTGTGTGCATGTCTATATGGGTGCGTACATGTGTGTGCATGTCTATATGGGTGTGTACATGTGTGTGCGTGTCTATATGGGTGTGTACATGTGTGTGCATGTCTATATGGGTGCGTACATGTGTGTGCATGTCTACATGTGTGTGCACATGCTATAAAGGCCCTGAGAGTGTAACCTTTTCCGTCAGTCAATGACCAAAAGCACCCTTATCAGTGGCGTTATCAGTGGAATGTTCTTAATATTTTTATAGTTTCATAATTAATTACAAAATATACAGTACCAGTCAAAAGTTTGAACACACCTACTCATTCAAGTTTTTTTTTAAATTTGACTATTTTCTACATTGTAGGATAATAGTGAAGACATCAAAACTTTGAAATAACACATATGGAATCAAGTAGCAAGCCTTTGCATTGGTGACAGATTTGCACACTCTTGGCATTCTCACAACCAGCTTCAGGAGCTATTTCAAGAACATTGAAAGTTTCTTCAACTGCAGTCGCAAAAACCATCAAGCGCTATGATGAAACAGGCTATCATGAGGACCGCCACAGGAAGGCCCAGAGTTACCTCTGCTGCAAAGGATAAGTTCATTAGAGTTACCAGTGGGACTTAGTGGGACTTAATGGGACTATCATTTGTTTTTTTTTACAGGAAAATGACCCAACACACCATGTGTGGAGAGTGATGGAGTACTGCATCAGATGATCTGGCCTCTACAATCACCCGACCTCAACCCAATTGAGATGGTTTAGGATGAGTTGGACCGCAGAGTGAAGCAAAAGAAGGCAACAAATGCTCAGCTTATGTGGAAACTCCTTCAAGACTATTGGAAAAGCATTCCAGGTTAAGCTGGTAGAGAGAATGCCAAGGGTCTGCAAATCTGTCATCAAGGCAAAAGGTGGCTACTTATATAAAATATATTTTGATTTGTTTAACACTTTTTTGGTTACTACATGATTCCATATGTGTTACTTCACAGTTTTGATGTCTTCACTATTATTCTACAATGTAGAAAATAGTCAAAATAAAGAAAAACCCTTGAATGAGCAGGTGTGTCTAAACTTCTGACTGGTATATTTCAGTCTTCTGTGATGTATAGAAAGTCTAATATTGGGATGCAAACTCAAATTGAATACATTTCAACTCAAATCAAATCAGATCACATTTTATTTGTCACATACACATGGTTAGCAGATGTTAATGCGAGTGTAACGAAATGCTTGTGCTTCTAGTTCTGACAGGGCAGTGATATCTAACAAGTAATATAACAATTCCCCAACAACTACCTAATATACACATCTAAAGGGGTGAATGAGAATATGTACATGTGTAACGGATGTGAAACGCTAGCTTAGTTAGCGGTGGTGCGCGCTAAATAGTGTTTCAATCGGTGACGTCACTTGCTCTGAGACCTTGAAGTAGTAGTTCCCCTTCCCCAAGGGCCGCAGCTTTTGTGGAGCGATGGGTAATGATGCTTCGTGGGTCACTGTTGTTGATGTGTGCAGAGGGTCCCTGGTTCGTGCCCGGGTATGGGTGAGGGGACGGTCTAAAGTTATGCTGTTACACATGTAAGTATATGGATGAGCAATGGCCGAGCGGCATAGGCAAGGTGCAATAGATGGTATTAAATACAGTATATACATGTGATATGAGTAATGTAGGATATGTAAACATTATTAAAGTGGCATTATTTAGAGTGCATTGTATAAATTGACTAGTGATCCATTTATTAAAGTGGCCAGTGATTGGGTCTCAATGTGGGCAGCAGCCTCTCTGAGTTAGTGATGGCGGTTTAACAGTCTGATAGCCTTGAGATAGAAGTTGTTTTTCAGTCTCTCGGTCCCAGCTTTGATGCACCTGTACTGACATCGCCTTCCAAACGGTAGCGGTGTGAACAGGCAGTGGCTTGTGTGGTTGATCTCCTTGATGATCATTTCGGCCTTCCTGTGACATCGGGTGCTGTAGGTGTCATGGAGGGCAGGTAGTTTGCCCCCCGGTGATGCGCTCACCCTCTGGAGAGCCTTGCGGTTCAGGGTGGTGCAGTTGCCGTACCAGGCTGTGATACAGCCCGACAGCATGCACTCGATTGTGCATCTGTAAAAGTTTGACAGGGTTTTGGGTGACAAGCCAAATTTCTTCAGCCTTCTTCACCACACCGTCTGTGTGAGTGGACCATTTCAGTTTGTCTGTGATGTGTATGACGAGAAACTTAAAACTTTCCACCTTCTCCACTGCTGTCCCTTCAATGTGGATAAGGGGTGCTCCAGCTGCTGTTTCCTGAAGTCCACGATAATCTCCTTTGTTTTGATGACGTTGAGTGAGAGGTTGTTTTCCTGACACCACACTCCAAGTGCTTTCACCTCCTCCCTGTAGGCTCTCTTGTCGCTGTTGGTACTCAAGCCCACAACTGTTGTTTTGTCTGCAAACTTGATGATTGAGTTGGAGGTGTGCATGGCCACGCAGTCGTGGGTGAACAGGGAGTGCAGGAGGGGGCTGAGCACACACCCATGTGGGACCCCAGTGTGAGGGTCAGCGAAGTGGAGATGTTGTTTCCTACCTTCACCACCTGGGGGCGGCGCATCAGAAAGTCCAGGACCCAATTGCACAGGGCGGGGTTGAGACCCAGGGTCTCCAGCTTTATGATGAGCTTGGGGGGTACTTTGGTGTTGAATGCTGAGCTGTAGTCAATGAACAGCATTCTTACATAGGTATTCCTTTTGTCCAGATGGGATAGGTTAGTGTGCAGTGTGATGGCGATTGCGTCGTCTGTGGATCTGTTGGGGCGGTATGTAAACTGAAGTGGGTCTAGGGAGTCAGGTAAGGTGGAGGTGATATGATCCTTGAATAGTCTCTTGAAGCACTTCATGATGGCAGAAGTGAGTGCTACGGGGCAATAGTCATTTAGTTCACTTATCTTTGCCTTCGTGGGTACAGGAACAATGGTAGCCATTTTGAAGCATGTGGGGACAACAGACTGGGATAGGGAGCCAGCCAGCTGGTCTACGCATGCTTTGAGGACATGGCTAGGGATGCCATCTGGGCCAGCAGTCTTGTGAGGGTTAACACGTTTAAATGTTTTTCTCACGTCAGCCACAGAGAAGGAAGGGGCAGTCCTTGTTAGTGGGCCACGACGGAGAAGGATGGCGCAGTCCTTGTTGGTGGGCCACGATGGTGGCACTGTATTATCCTCAAAGTGGGCAAAGCTGGAAGCGTGACGTCGGTGTCCGTGACGTGGCTGGATTTCTTTTTGTAGTCTGTGATTTCCTGTAGACCCTGCCACATACGTCTCGTGTGTGAGCCATTGAGTTGCGATTCCACCTTGACCCTGTACTGGCATTTCACTTGTTTGATTGCCTTGCGGAGGGAATAGCTACACTGTTTATATTCAGACATATTCCCAGACCTCTTTCCATGGTTAAATGCGGTGGATCACGCTTTCAGTTTTGTGCAAATGCCGCCATCCATCCACGGTTTCTGGTTACGGTAGGTTTTAATTGTCACAGTGGGTACAACATCTCCAATGTACTTCTTTATAACGCACTCATCAAGTGAGCGTATAGATCAATGTTATTCTCTGAGGCTGACCAGAACATATTCCAGTCTGCGTGATCGAAACAATATCAAAGCGTGGCTTCAGATTAGTCGGTCCAGCGCTGAATGGTTCTCGTCACTGGTACATCCTGTTTGAATTTTAGCCTATAAGACGGAAGGGGCAAGATGGCGTTGTTGTCGGATATGCCGAGGGAGGCCGGGGGAGGGCTTTGTATGCATTGCGGAAATTAGAGTAGCAGTGGTCGTAGACTTCTCAAATTTGCTTTGTTAATATCCCCAGCTACAATAGATGCAGCCTCGAGATGTATGGTTTCCAGTTTGCATATTGTCCGGTGAAGTCCCTTGATGGCCGTCTTGGTGTCTGCTTGATGGGGAATGTACACAGCTGTGACTATAACTGACGAGAATTCTCTTGGTAGGTAAAATGGCCGGCACTTGACTGTAAGGAATTCTAGATCGGTGGCTGAACCGATTCTGACAACATATTCCCGAGAGTGCCATGTTTCCATGAAACAGAGAATGTTACAATCTCTGGAAGGCACCCGTGCTCAAATTTCATCTACCTTGTTGTCAAGAGACTGGACATTGACCAGTAGTATACTCAGTAGTGGTGTGCGATATGCATGTCTACGGAGCCTGGCCAGGTGGCCACTTTGTCTGCCCCTTCTGCGTCATCGTTATTTTGGATCGCCTACTGGAATTAGCTCCATTGTCCTGAGTGGTGGCCCGAACAGAAGATCCGCTTCAGGATAGTCGTATTCCTGGTGTCGTGTCTTTGGCTATGCCGGATTAAGTGATATGACATGCTATTCTATAAAATCCTTTCTCCGTAATTAATTTTACCTGATTGAGCTAATCATGTAAATGTAATTAACTAGAGAGTCGGGGCACCACAAAATAATATTTATAGAGCTGTTACCTTCCGAATAAACTCTTAAAGACCTAGTAATATTTTATATCAATAGCAGTCAATATTAATCGTCACCTTAATTCAGTGTCATCTGAAAGTTGTAAATTCTTGGTTATCTTCACGAAACCTGGCTAACAAGTTGAATCAGCAATACAAAATTGGGTTTAATTATTTATTTACTAAATACCTAACTAATCACACATAATTACATATACACAAAATTAACCATACCTTGATTACAAATTACATCATAAAGGAAAAAGTCCCTAGCGGGCGGAACAGATATGACAGCTGGTTACACAAAAGAAAAGGGGCTGGGTTTGAGTGAAAGAGCGGGAAGACTGAGGGACAAAGGGAGAAGCTGTGCTGTCGTAAATACAGTATCTCATGCATTCTAAATTACCACCCATTTGGAAAAGGGAAATGCAATTAATATTTACTCTGAGCTGCGCTTCGGTAGGTTGGTGGTAGATGGAAGGCCGTGTTGCCCAACTGAGTCCTTTGTCCTTTGAAGAATGTCTCTGGTGGTCAATTGGTTACGCTGTAGTAACGTCATTGTGGTAGACGGGATACTCTGTCTGTTCTTGCCTAGCCCAGGGTTTGCAGCCGCTGGGGCTAACTCAATGGCTAGGAGGTATCACTTCTGTAGTGAATAAGAGTTCAAAGTTCATACCATTCACAACCAAAGCTCACGCGGAGGTTGGCTTAGTTATGTAGTTGACATTTTAGTCCTTTTAACGCAGAGGCTGCAGACCTCACGTACTTGGTACAGGAGGTTACATTTTCGTCAAGGCTTTATATAGTGGAGCGAGAAGGGTGTGTTTGAAAAGTTTTATAACCCATGTCTCTTCACAGGGGCGGGCCACTGATTAAGCAGAGCCCTAACCTTAAACCAAAAGCCCTAAACCAAAATCTCTCATTTGAAAGATTCATCTTTTCACCAATAATTTTATATTCAAACATTTAAATTGAACAACAATTCCATGTGAATCCGATAACTCTGATGTGTAGACTTTCCACTGTAGAGTTTATGTCATCCTATCATTGATGAGAATGTCCCAGATGACAACCGAACTGACATTCTTACTCATATATCATACATAAGTACCTCCGTATATGTTCAATTGGTCGGATTACCAGAATATAGTTCATTTCCCCCCACCTTCTGATGTTCCCAGAATCTCTATGTTAATTAACCAAGGGGTTTTCAAATGTCACATCAGTAGGGTAGAGAGAGGAAAAAGGGGGGAAGAGGTATTTATGACTGTCATAAACCCTACCCCCAGGCCAATGTCATGACACTGGTCATAATGTTGTTAAGTTGACGTTGCTCTTACAATAGTTCTTCCCAGCTGTATGTAATAACATTCAAGATTTCCTGGGATAACACTGTCGGCGCCATACTCTACACATAGTATGGCGTATATACAGTATATGACATGGTACAGGTGTCTTCTTTTTTTAAGCCCATAACCGTGTGTGTGAGGTGTATACTTTGTTTCAAGGTAGATTTGTTTAGGACTACCAATAATCACTCTGTGTGACCCTGATTTAGCCCAATGCAGTAAAAGGTTAATTAGTGGGGTTTGATGGCTGGGGCTCTTTAACAGGAGTGGGGAGTTCTGCCAGCGGCTCTTCTCTTTTTATTTGTGAGAGTGTTCCAGTAACTGATTAAACACTGCAGATAGAGGCTTCGACCCAATACCCCCCACCCACCCATCATGTTTCAGGGCAATGGCGATAAAACACGACTTGACAGAGGTGTCGTAAAGCTAACATCAGGCCCTCATAAACGTGTTACAGGGGAATCATGCAAAAATCGGAAGGGACACAAAGTACGTGAGGATGGCTGGGGGTGATCTGAATAAGCTTTTTCCTGCAATCTAGAGCCACAATCATTATGCTTAATTCTATGTGAAAAATGTTTTTTTAATTCAGCATATGACCTTTTGTGCTGTCTATATCTTCCTGAATGATGGTTCTTTTTTTTAAATAAACAAAATATCTTTCTCTGCATCTCTGCTCAAATCTGGGTAAAATATTGAAAGGAATGTGAGTCTTATTCAGTATATTTAGCTATTGCTTGCTTTTATAAAGTCTACCAACCTTGCCAGCAGGCATGCCAGCTAAGATGGTTAGACAAACTAGCTACTCTAACTTGATTGATAGCCTGAAATGGTTTCTTGGTGGCTAGTTCTGGTTGGGAGTTTGGGAACCTATCTGGGCTAGCTAAAGCCAAATTGCTAGATGGCTAGTAGTATTTCAGGGAAACATTTTTTTTATGTATTATTAATATTATTATTTTTTTAAATAACAGGACATGTCTGAGGGGACACATGCCCCTGTTCCCCCTATGGGCATGACGCCTCTGACTGTTTATGAATCCTGATGATGAATGAGGCTGTTCTGTTGTAGTAGGACAGGACACAGACAGGCAGAGTAGGGATATGAAGAGGCAGGTAGGTTGTTGAACACAGTTTGCATGATGAGTAACCTTGCCTGAGACCTAAAAACTTGTGTTAGCTCCCAGAGCTTTATCTCAGTGAGCCGACACATTATTGTGGTGTGCAGACAACCTGGGTTCAAACACAGTTGGTTGCACACAAACATACCAAGGGGTTTGTTTTCTCTAGAGCCTCACATTCTTCATGTTGAGAGAGATTACATTTAAAAAATATCACAGACAAGACGGACAGGATAATCAATCACTAGGGGAGTGCAACACACTCACTCACTCAATCACACACTCACTGTAGTGGCTGCTGGCTGTGTCTGTTTGAGGGAATTGGACTCATAAATCAGCACTTGGTTGTCAGATGGACTAACATCAGTGTGTGTGCTTCTGTAATCCTCTCATAAAGAATTCAGTGAACTAAGAAAATAGTCAAAATAAAGAAAAATACAGGTGTGCCAAGCTTGTAGCGTCTTACCCAAGAAGCTTCGAGGCTGCAATCACTGCCAAAGGTGCTTCAACAAAGTACTGAGTAAAGAGTCTGAATGCTTACGTAAATGTGCTATTTCAGTTTTTAATCTTTAATAATTTAGCAAACATTTCTAAAAACCTGTTTTTTCTTTGTCATTATGGAGTATTGTGTAGATTGATGAAGGGGAAAATGGTTTGAATCCATTTTAGAATAAAATGTGTAAAAGGTTAAGGGGTCTGAATACTTTCCGAATGAGTATATATATATATACATACAGTTGGCACTATGCATTCAGGCAGGTAGTGTTTCCCCCGGCATCCGTCAAACCCAGATTAGTCCGTCGGACTGTCAGATGGTTAAAGCGTGATCAATCACTCCAAGAGAACGTGTTTCCACTGCTCCAGAGTTTAATAGCGGCGAGCTTTACACCACTCCAGTCGACGCTTGACATTGCGCATGGCGATCTTAGGCTTGTGTGTGGCTGCTCGGCCGAACTGACTTGTTGGAAATGTTGATAGTCGGTGAGCTCTTCAGTAAGGCCATTCTACTAACAATGTTTGTCTATGGAGATTGCATGGCTGTGTGCTTGATTGTATACACCTGTCAGCAACGGGTGTGGCTGAAATAGCCGAATCCACTCATTTGAAGGGGTGTTCATTGTCTGAGTGAAAGCATGCAATAAACCCCAAAAAGGTTGCTATGGGGAGTGGTTATAACCCTGTGACGTCATCAGGTTTACTGTTCTAGTTTACAGAAGGTAATCAAAAACGAAACCTCACATTTTAACTTTTGAATTAAATTGCCTTTTAACACGAGGAGAGCTGTTAGAAGTGAGTCAAATGAGTAGGATAATAGGTAAGAAGATTCCATCTTAACAGTAAAATATCCTGTCAGAGTGAGTTCAGCCATGTAAAGGGTTAACTCTACCAGGAAGAACAGGGTAGGGAGGAGCATGTCAATGTCACTGTTGAAGTGAAACTCAGGTGGAGAGACAGACAGGTAGTATAGTCTGCACAAAAACAGAGTTCCTACGACTGTTCAGCAAACTTTCTCAAACATACATTACATACAGAGTTGCTGGGCCTCATGTGACACTACAAATAGAAAGATCAGTGAAAACAGTCAGTCACACTGATACAGGTGAGTAGAGAGACTTACCTGGACAGGTAAAGATTAACTGATTAACTACTGTGTTCATGTCTATTTTCATGATGACTGTATCAAGGTGATTTCCTGTCTGATGGTGAAACTGTAAGCAACATTGGCTAGTATTATAATGCTATCTCAACAATTCTAGAGTGGAAACTATTTAGAGCAATATGACAAACTCTCTGGAACTGTTCTGTCGGACTGACCAGGCGTGTGTTTGTGTCTTGTCCATGAAAACAAATCACTAGAGTATGGAAAGAAAAATGTTAAACGGGGGAAGACAGAGGCAGAAGAGATCCTGAAGAAGGTTCAGGATATCAAACACTCAGTAGAGCTCAGCAAGAGAGACGCAGATAGAGAGATCAAATCAAATCAAAGTGTATTTGTCACGTGCGCCAAATACAACAGGTACCTTACAGTGAAATGTTTACTTACAGGCTCTAACCAATAGTGCAAAAAGGTATTAGGTGAACAATAGGTAAGTAAAAAAATAAAACAAAAAGACAGGCTATATACAGTAGCGAGGCTATAAAAGTAGCGAGGCTACATACAGACACCGGTTAGTCAGGCTGATTGAGGTAGTATGTACATGTAGATATGGTTAAAGTGACACAATACAAATAGTCCGGGTAGCCATTTGATTACATGTTCAGGAGTCTTATGGCTTGGGGGTAAAAACTGTTGAGAAGCCTTTTTGTCCTAGACTTGGCACTCCGGTGCCGCTTGCCATGCGGTAGTAGAGAGACCAGTCTATGACTGGGGTGGCTGGGGTCATTGACCATTTTTAGGGTCTTCGTCTGACACCGCCTGGTGTAGAGGTCCTGGATGGCAGGCAGCTTAGCCCCAGTGATGTACTGTGCCGTACGCACTACCCTCAGTAGTGCCTTGCGGTCAGAGGTTGAGCAGTTGCCATACCAGGCAGTGATGCAACCAGGCAGTGATGCAACCAGTCAGGATGCTCTTGATGTTGCAGCAGTAGAACCTTTTGAGGATCTCAGGACCCATGCCAAATCTTTTTAGTTTCCTGAGGGGGAATAGGCTTTGTCATGCCCTCTTCACGACTGTCTTGGTGTGTTTGGACCATTCTAGTTTGTTGTTGATGCGGACACCAAGTAACTTGAAGCTCTCAACCTGCTCCACTACAGCCCCGTCAATGAGAATGGGGGCATGCTTGGTCCTCCTTTTCCTGTAGTCCACAATCATCTCCTTAGTCATGATCACGTTGAGGGAGAGGTTGTTATTCTGGCACCACCCAGCCAGGTCTCTGACCTCCTCCCTATAGGCTGTCTTGTCATTATCGGTGATCAGCCCTACCACTGCTGTGTCGTCTGCAAACTTAATGATGGTGTTGGAGTCGTGCCTGACCATGCAGTCGTGGGTGAACAGGGAGTACAGGAGGGGACTGAGCACGCACCCCTGGGGAGCTCCAGTGTTGAGGATCAGCATGGCAGATGTGTTGCTACCTATCCTTACCACCTGGGGGCGGCCCGTCAAGAAGTCCAGGATCCAGTTGCAGAGGGAGGTGTTAAGTCCCAGGATCCTTAGCTTAGTGATGAGCTTTGAGGGTACTATAGTGTTGAACGCTGAGCTGTAGTCAATGAATAGCATTCTCACATACGTGTTCCTTTTGTCCAGGTGGGAAAGGGCAGTATGGAGTGCAATAGACATTGCATCATCTGTGGATCTGTTTGGGTGGTATGCAAATTGGAGTGGGTCTAGGGTTTCTGGGATATTGGTGTTGATGTGAGCCATTACCTGGTGATTAGGCAACCTTCATTTTGACCATCACGAAAATTACAAAATTTAGAAAAGTCCCAGAGTCTCAAGACTAGGTGCATTGAAACTGCCTCGGCCCATAGAGCCGGACCCTAAAGTTTCTGTCCGATAGCTCATTCAAGGACCCCGTTGCTCGGGCTCCGAATGACCTATCAAGCCGAAACTAGGGGTTCAGGGTTGCCTCAACTAGGCCTACACATAATGTCAGAACTGGACCCACAGCTAGAATGTAACTACGTATTTTATGTTTTTATTATGGTTTAAACAGAAGGCGCTGTGAATTTTGGGCCTGCTCTGAAATATGTGACAGTTGGCAGCTAAACAAGTTGGAAAAAGTGGGTTTGGTGTCATTTTGTATCAGTTTGGTGTCAGAATGATATCTACTTGACTATTCCCAAAGTAAACGGCCTATTTCACAGGACCAGATGCTAGAATATGCATATAATTGACAGATTGGGATAGAAAACTCTCTAAAGTTTCCAAAACTGTCCAAATATTGTCGGTGAGTATAACAGAACTGATATTGCAGGCGAAATCCTGAGAAAAATCAAACCAGGAAGTGGCTTCTATTTTGAAAACTCCATGTTCCATAGCAATGACATTTAAAGGGATATCAACCAGATTCCTTTTCCTATCGCTTCCTCAAGGTGTCAATAGTCTTCAGACATAGTTTCAGGCTTTTATTTTGAAAAATGAGCCAGAAAGATAACATCGCGTCAAGTGGTCACATGAGTTTTGCTTGCGCAACAGAGTTTGGATACGTATTGCTTTTCCCTCTCCTACTGTGAAAGACATTTGCTGTTGATATATTATCGATTATATATTTTAAAAACAACCTGAGGATTGATTATAAAAAACGTTTGACATGTTTCTGTGGACATTACGGATATTATTTGGAATTTGTCTGCGTTGTCATGACAGCTCTTTCCTGTGGATTTCTGAACAAGCTGTGTTTTGCAATATTGCTCTTGTGATTTCATGAATATGAATATTTTCAGTAATATTATTTGACTGAGGCGCTATTAACTTCTGATGTAAAAACCCATCTCTATCACTCCTCATGTACTACAGTGCTACTCCTGATGTATCATGTCTCTAGTACAACAACGTTCCAAGTTTAACCCAGAATCTAAGTCCCCCCATTTAACTCCATACTGTTCAACATTAAATACACTTGGAAATGACTTATAAATGGACAAACAATAATAATAATAATAAAACATGAACAAAAAATAAAACATGATTAACATTCACAGTTAGGCGTATGGCCTCTGTTCTATATGTACACTCTTATTACCATCTCTCATCACACAACAGAATGCCATTCCAGCTGAAGCTGTTGGCTTCCTCCACCAAAGTTTGATAACATGACAATTCTCACTCTCTCTTAGCCTGACCATGACTTCAGGATACTTTTCTGTTGAGGTTGGCAAAAATAAAAACCCTCCTCGTGCTTTCGCCCAGTCTTCCCCATCAGACTACAGGATCCAAGAGGTGTTCCCAAGCCATGTCATTCTCACTTTGCTCCCCATCCTCTACCTCCATAGCCACCTCATATATACGTGTGGTGGCCTTAATCAGTTTTACCTCATCTTGAGGTAACTCAACACTGTGTAGTCGTTTTAACATCAATGCCCCCGGCACATGATATCCAATATCACCAAAGTAGCCCCTGCTATTACTAACATTGCCCCGACACTGGAAATTGTGCATGCTTTAAACGCCAGGATGTCAGACTCTTTTCGGCTTTTCATCTTGTAGAATTCACTGCACACTATGGAGGAAGAGAACCGTCTTTCCAGACCAACATTTGTCAACAGTTAATAAGCAGATAAGAGACGCACTATACCCAAACGGACAAATGGCGGGTTGCAATGCAGTTGTGGATTAGACGTATGAGCCTGTTATGTTTAGATTTGTTTCTTACAGAAGACATTTTTAATAAACAGTAGTTTCTTAATAGTATGTAGTAGCCTATGATTAGGACACAGTATGTTGTTTTAGTAAGTAGTAGGCAAGACAGTCGTCACCGTCCTACTAGCCACTACCGATCCCTTTTCGTGTATCTGTTGGTTTTGTCTGATTGGTTTCACCTGTGTGTTGTTTAGTTTATTAGTGTCTGTATATATAGTAGGTTGTCCCGCCCTTGTTTTGTGCGGGATTGTTTATTTGTCATCTATGTCTGTCGGTGTATCTTGTGTTCTATTTCTCCGGTTTGTCTTTTATCCTGTGTTGGATTGTTCTCCCTGTGTGTATTGGGTTGACCGTGTTTCTTGTTCACCGGAGAATAAACTTTCATATGCTATCTGCTCTCTGCGCCTGATTCCACCCACCTTGATTAGACGTGACAACGTAGCAGTCGGACGTGTGTTTTGTCTTGTCCCGTCCTGTATAGTAATCGGAACCCTCATCAGAAGCTAGCCGCTAACTAGCTACTAGCTAGCCACTGCTAGCGGTCTTCAACGCTAACTAGGACACCAGCGCGACATCTACCCAAAGCATATCAGACTGCTTTTTCTCTACCACATCTCCGGATTCCTACCGCAAGCTCTGAACCTTTATACCGGATCATCGTAAATAGCTAGCTGCAATCCGAGTGGCTACTCCTGGCTAACGTCTCTGTCCCAGAGCAAGCACCAGTTAGCCTGGAGCTAGCCTCGAGCTAAGCCCATCTCCCGACTAGCCGAAGAGGTCCAAAGATACCTAATTTGCCAATTGGCCTGGACCCTCTACTGACCCTCTACTGCCGACACGGAGCCCCGCCGATCCATCACGACTGGTCCGCCGACATAATCGTCCGAGGGGGTTTCAACAGGCTTTTCCGCTGCGACATCGCCAAAGATCCATCTGCTGGCCAAGGCCCGCAAGCTTTCTGAATCGCTGTATCTCCAGCTCACCGCATGAAGAGGAATAAACAGACTCACCCCATCGCGACGTCCCCCAAAGGTTAACTCTCTAGCCCTCGCTATCTCCCTGCTTGCTAATTCGGCCTGCTAACGGCTTGTCAAGCTCCGGTCCGCTAACTGCTACCTTGTCTAGCTCGGGCCTACGAACTGTTAGCTTGTTAGCACAGGCCTGCTAACCGTCTGAACCACCGCGTCCCAATCACTCTCTGACCCCATTTACTTTCTATCTCTTTTTGATTCTTAATTTGTTTATACCTTCCGGAAACCTGCCTCACCCATGTGATACGGAATCGCTATTACTTTTACTCTTTATTTTTATTTTTATGACACACTCAAGAACCTCCAGACGCTAACCAGCTAACTAGCTACAAGCTAGTTAGTCATTGTTAGTTTTTTTTAAAACCTGGATAACACTCGCCAGCCCAGCCCCCCTGCCCATCCACCGCTGCCCCCTGGACACTGATCTCTTGGCTACATAGCTGACGCACGCTGGACTGTCCATTAATCACGGTACTCCTTTCTGCTTGTTTGTCTTACCTGTCGGCCCCGTTGCCTAGTCAACGCCATTTTACCTGCTGTTTGTTGTGCTAGCGGATTAGCCCCGCCTACTGTTTTTAGCTAGCTTTCCAAATTCAACACCTGTGATTACTGTATGCCTCGCTGTATGTCTCTCTCAGATGTCAATATGCCTTGTATACTGTTGTTCAGGTTAGTTATAATTGTTTTAGTTCACAATGGAGCCCCTAGACCCACTCTGCATACCCCTGTTACCTCCTTTGTCCCACCTCCCACACATGCGGTGACCTCACCCATTACAACCAGCATGTCCAGAGATACAACCTGTCTCATCATCACCCAGTGCCTGGGCTTACCTCCGCTGTACCCGCACCCCACCATACCCCTGTCTGCGCATTATGCCCTGAATATATTCTACCATGCCCAGAAACCTGCTCCTCTTATCCTCTGCCCCCAACGCTCTAGGCGACCAGTTTTGATAGCCTTTAGCCGCACCCTCATACTACTCCTTCTCTGTTCCGCGGGTGATGTGGAGGTAAACCCAGGCCCTGCATGTCCCCAGGTACCCTCATTTGTTGACTTCTGTGATCGAAAAAGCCTTGGTTTTATGCATGTCAACATCAGAAGCCTCCTCCCTAAGTTTGTTTTACTCACTGCTTTAGCACACTCTGCTAACCCTGATGTCCTTGCCGTGTCTGAATCCTGGCTCAGGAAGGCCACCAAAATTCAGAGATTTCCATACCCAACTATAACATCTTCCGTCAAGATAGAACTACCAAAGGGGCGGAGTTGCAGTCTACTGCAGAGATAGCCTGCAAAGTAATGTCATACTTTCCAGGTCCATACCCAAACAGTTCGAACTACTAATTTTGAAAATTACCCTCTCCAGAAATAAGTCTCTCACTGTTGCCGCCTGCTACCGGCCACCCTCAGCTCCCAGCTGTGCCCTGGACACCATTTGTGAATTGATCGCCCCCCATCTAGCTTCAGAGTTTATTCTGTTAGGTGACCTAAACTGGGATATGCTTAACACCCCGGCAGTCCTACAATGTAAGCTAGATGCCCTCAATCTCACTCAAATCATCAAGGAACCCACCAGGTACAACCCTAACTCTGTAAACAAGGGCACCCTCATAGACGTCATCCTGACCAACTGGCCCTCCAAATACACCTCCGCTGTCTTCAACCAGGATCTCAGCGATCACTGCCTCATTGCCTGTATCCGCCACGGAGCCGCAGTCAAACGACCACCCCTCATCACTGTCAAACGCTCCCTAAAACACTTCTGTGAGCAGGCCTTTCTAATCGACCTGGCCCGGGTATCCTGGAAGGACATTGACCTCATCCCGTCAGTTGAGGATGCCTGGTCATTCTTTAAAAGTAACTTCCTCACCATTTTAGATAAGCATGCTCCGTTCAAAAATGCAGAACCAAGAACAGATACAGCCCTTGGTTCACTCCAGACCTGACTGCCCTCGACCAGCACAAAAACATCCTGTGGCGGACTGCAATAGCATCGAATAGCCCCGTGATATGCAACTGTTCAGGGAAGTCAGGAACCAATACACGAGTCAGTCAGGAAAGCTAAGGCCAGCTTCTTCAGGCAGAAGTTTGCATCCTGTAGCTCCAACTCCAAAAGTTCTGGGACACTGTGAAGTCCATGGAGAACAAGAGCACCTCCTCCCAGCTGCCCACTGCACTGAGGCTAGGTAACACGGTCTCCACCGATAAATCCACGATTATCGAAAGCTTCAATAAGCACTTCTCAACGGCTGGCCATGCCTTCCGCCTGGCTACTCCAACCTCGGCCAACAGCTCCGCCCCCCCGCAGCTCCTCGCCCAAGCCTCTCCAGGTTCTACTTTACCCAAATCCAGATAGCAGATGTTCTGAAAGACCTGCAAAACCTAGACCCGTACAAATCAGCTGGGCTTGACAATCTGGACCCTCTATTTCTGAAACTATCTGCCGCCATTGTCGCAACCCCTATTACCAGCCTGTTCAACCTCTCTTTCATATCGTCTGAGATCCCCAAGGATTGAAAGCTGCCGCAGTCATCCCCTCTTCAAAGGGGAGACACCCTGGACCCAAACTGCTATAGACCTATATCCATCCTGCCCTGCCTATCTAAGGTCTTGAAAGCCAAGTCAACAAACAGGTCACTGACCATCTCGAATCCCACCGTACCTTCTCCGCTGTGCAATCTGGTTTCCGAGCCGGTCACGGGTGCACCTCAGCCACGCTCAAGGTACTAAACGATATCATTACCGCCATCGATAAAAGACAGTACTGTGCAGCCGTCTTCATCGACCTCGCCAAGGCTTTCGACTCTGTCAATCACCATATTCTTATCGGCAGACTCAATAGCCTCGGTTTCTCGGATGACTGCCTTGCCTGGTTCACCAATTACTTTGCAGACAGAGTTCAGTGTGTCAAATCGGAGGGCATGCTGTCCGGTCCTCTGGCAGTCTCTATGGGGGTGCCACAGGGTTCAATTCTCGGGCCGACTCTTTTCTCTGTATATATCAATGATGTTGCTCTTGCTGCGGGCGATTCCCTGATCCACCTCTACGCAGACGACACCATTCTATATACTTTCGGCCCGTCATTGGACACTGTGCTATCTAACCTCCAAACGAGCTTCAATGCCATACAGCACTCCTTCCGTGGCCTCCAACTGCTCTTAAACGCGAGTAAAACCAAATGCATGCTTTTCAACCGATCGCTGCCTGCACCCGCATGCCCGACTAGCATCACCACCCTGGATGGTTCCGACCTTGAATATGTGGACATCTATAAGTACCTAGGTGTCTGGCTAGACTGCAAACTCTCCTTCCAGACTCACATCAAACATCTCCAATCGAAAATCAAATCAAGAGTCGGCTTTCTATTCCGCAACAAAGCCTCCTTCACTCACGCCGCCAAGCTTACCCTAGTAAAACTGACTATCCTACCGATCCTCGATTTCGGCGATGTCATCTACAAAATGGCTTCCAACACTCTACTCAGCAAACTGGATGCAGTCTATCATAGTGCCATCCGTTTTGTCACCAAAGCACCTTATACCACCCACCACTGCGACTTGTATGCTCTAGTCGGCTGGCCCTCGCTACATATTAGGTCGCCAGACCCACTGGCTCCAGGTCATCTACAAGTCCATGCTAGGTAAAGCTCCGCCTTATCTCAGTTCACTGGTCACGATGGCAACACCCATCCGTAGCACACGCTCCAGCAGGTGTATCTCACTGATCATCCCTAAAGCCAACACCTCATTTGGCCGCCTTTCGTTCCAGTACTCTGCTGCCTGTGACTGGAACGAACTGCAAAAATCGCTGAAGTTGGAGACTTTTATCTCCCTCACCAACTTCAAACATCAGCTATCCGAGCAGCTAACCGATCGCTGCAGCTGTACATAGTCTATTGGTAAATAGCCCACCCATTTTCACCTACCTCATTCCCATACTGTTTTTATACTGTTTTTTTATTTATTTATTTACTTTTCTGCTCTTTTGCACACCAATATCTCTACCTGTACATGACCATCTGATCATTTATCACCCCAGTGTTAATCTGCAAAATTGTATTATTCGCCTACCTTCTCATGCCTTTTGCACACATTGTATATAGACTGCCCATTTTTTTTTCTACTGTGTTATTGACTTGTTAATTGTTTATTCCATGTGTAACTCTGTGTTGTCTGTTCACACTGCTATGCCTTATCTTGGCCAGGTCGCAGTTGCAAATGAGAACTTGTTCTCAACTAGCCTACCTGGTTAAATAAAGGTGAAATAAAAAAAATTAAAAAAATAAAAACAACAGTGTTGTATTGTGAACCCATGAGTGGACAGAGCGGGACATTTCATGCCAGGCTTCACAGATTCTGTAATTCACAGCGCCCCCTTTCAACCCATCACAGAACAAACAAACTGCTCTTCCCACAATCCTGTTATGACTCTGAATGCCAGGCTGGTTGTCAGGAGACAGTCAGCAGACCCCTTTTACAACTTGCATGTATTAAGGGAGGGAGGTCATCCGAGAGGCGCCACAGCTATGTTCCAACAAAATAACGCTTTTTTCCTCACTCTTCTTAATTAACAAGGAGAAAATGTCAAGAGAAAAAAAGGTCACATTTGCCCTCCTCAGACTATGTACCTCGTCCTAGAGATAGTTCTCACATTCAAAAACACTTTTTTGTATTTTGTGAAAACTTATGAGTAACTTTCATGTTTATCGCCTATGAAAATGGATATGCCAAATCTTGACAATCAACGGGGCATTCCCTTGTTGCATAACTGGGCCGTTAGACCCTGCCTTCTGTGATTCTGATTTTAAATAAGAGGACTTACTAACCAGAAATCAAATCAGATCTTTGTGAGGTGTAGGCCATGCCTTGAAGATTCAATGATCCATCTCCTTGGAAACCAAAACATCGCTGCGAGAAACCTACGCAACTTTGATTTGCAACATCCTATTCCAACAGAAGATTCACCTGAGAGGAACCGTTGAGTCTTCATCGCTCCCAAACAAAACCCGTACCAACATTATATTACACCCCAGTATCTTAACAAACTTTATCTTGTTGAACTGAACGAACTGAGAACTGAACTGAGAGAGCCTATGTTTGAGCTTCTATGAGGGCCTTCTTTGACTGAAAGCTCCAAACGCCAGGACCACAGACCTTTTCCCTGTGTCCCACTGCATCATAACAGAAACTCGACTGAACAAGACGACACTCAAATCCACGTAAATACCTTGTTGCGTTGCATTTTCCTTTTTTGTGACGCTGTCTGTGTAAAAGTGGTGGCAGTAACAGATTATTGTAAGACTGTTAGTCTTAATTAGATATCATAATTAATACTGTTAAGGCATTGTCCACATTTGGATGTGAA
This sequence comes from Oncorhynchus nerka, assembly GCF_034236695.1. Lineage (NCBI taxonomy): Eukaryota > Metazoa > Chordata > Actinopteri > Salmoniformes > Salmonidae > Oncorhynchus > Oncorhynchus nerka. The sequence continues at coordinate 26,311,446 of NC_088399.1, forward strand.
CTGATAGCCTAGCCACTGGCAACTCTTGGTGGATGAACCTATAATTCCACAATGGTGACGACTATCAGTTAATAAGACCATGTCATCCTCAAAAGTATGGTGAATGTATGTACTGTTGTATTTGCTCAGTTCAAGTACAGAAGTTAATTTATGTTGGCCTGTGGAGATTCTCACTTCAATGATTGTGTTGTATTCTGTTAGCCTGGACCCTGCCTTACTCTGTTCTGCCATATTGTTAATATAGGATTGGTATAACGGTTAATGATAACTACGGACAGAGTTCATTCAAGGGATCTCTATATTTTTTTTAAACTTGATGGTGCACAACCTTTGATTAATTTGGATAAGATAACCAAGTTTAAATTACAAGAAATTACATACATTAATTATTCCAGTAATTAATCAGTAAATTATCTTTAATAGCCATAGCTAAAGTCACAACAGCAGATTTACGAGACAGCCTCTCCTCTATCGCTCTCTATGTCAGCTTGCAGACCAGAGTCGTTGTGGGGGACAGGACCTGGCATTTCCTTCCATGCACCCGATCTCCTGTGTGTGAGTGTGTGTGTCACGGAGGCTGTCACTCGTCACTCGTCCTCTGATAGCTGATGGACAGCAAGGGGGAGTAGTGCTGTGACAGGATGACAGAGGGGACATCTCTCTCTCTCTCTGTCTCTCTCCTACGTTGATCGGATTCAGTTAGTGGGCAGAATCATTGACCAAAATATGCATTCATTTTATGATGCACATTATGAACTTTCATTAATCTGATGAAGTTTTACACATTACTGAGACTCAACTGAATTACAGTACATCTGTTTTCTTCCACGAGAAACAAGTTAATTGAGTTTGTTATTAAAAGCAACTTTCTTACCATCTCTGTCTCTTCCCCTTTTCCCTTGCTGTCTGTCAGCTGCTCAAATACTAGTCTGTCTATTCATTCATCTGGAGGCAAAGGGAGGCTCTGAGGGGAAATATTGACTCAGGTCCACTGATGCAGCAGAATATGAATGGTCCTCATTTCAGCTTGTCATGTTAGCCTGTGCTCTGCACCTCCCTGTGCCAAACACACACGCACACGCCTGCTGCATGGTGTGGCTGGAAAATTGAGCTGATGGCAGCCCTGTCTGTCTGGCGGCATGTTGGGATGTGTTGTACTGCACCACACTCTTCCACAGGGGTTATGTCACATTGTGTACCCCCGCGATCAGCTGTGACCCAGCTGTCAGGCTGCCCATGCTGGAGGTGATGTAGTAATGTGTATGTCTGAGTCTGTGTTGTCTGAGCGTGTGCTAAGATTCCCCTTGCTTAATTGAATCTGGTGTGTTCATACTGGGCTGGAACAAAAGCCTGTACAGCGTATAGTCATTCAGGCCACCTACACTAGTAAGTGAGCAGGGTGTAATTTATGGTTTGTTTGCTCAACACATCCAATCTAATTCCATTCCCAGCCCAGAGCCTGTAAGAAAGGTTTAATGGTGGCGCGGAGAGAAAGAATTAGAGATTACTAACGAGGTTAGAAAAGCTTTAGAGTTTGGGAGGCATGGCTGGCTGCCTAACGACTCCCTGGCTGTTTAAACAAATCAGTTTTTCCCACTGGAGCTGGTGCTCAGCACAATTATACCCACAGTTAACCTCTCTTTTTACCAGGGCTGCCTCTCTCAACTGGCCTCTAACTGGAGATGCTAAGGCCAAGTAGATCTTTGAAAATGACTAATAACGCTACTATATCAATGGCCCAATGAGTCCGTTATTAAGCTGGCTAATGTAGTGATAGAGGGGATACAGCCAATGTGGTGTGTGAACCAGCAATCCTGAGATTATGGGTCAAGTGCTCTACCATAAAAGCCTGGGCCTCTTGGCAGAAGCAGTAAGTGAGTTTCCTTTCAAAAACACATGGTAGAAAGAGATGACCTGTTAATTTAATTATAAGGGATATCAAGTTTTTGATTGGTTGTAAATATGCATATACAGCCACATCACTACATCAGGTGTAGAAGATAGGAGAATGAAGTGAGAGAAGGCAAGACAGAGAGAGAGAGAGAGCGTAAAAGAGATGGAGGAGGAGGGGACAAGCTGGTATTGATTTTGTGCCCGGCGTGATGGATAAAACCATAAGTGGTAGGAGCCAGTGGAGGAGAGGAGAGAGTGATTCTGTTTTTCACAGGTCAAAGGAGGCAGAGGAGGGCCAGTGTCCAGACCTTCGCCACATGATAGACTGATCTGTCCGGATGAAAGACAAACATAGAGGGAGGAAAGGGAGAAGAGGGACTCCAGTCTGACTCCAGTCACAAATTTGATGCCCTGATACTCGACTTGATATAAAATATAATGACTTTACTTGGACCTGGAGCCTCAAGACTCGGGACTCGACATTGACTTGAGACTGATGACTTGAAATGATCTAGCCAGGTTTTGTAATGTTTTGTAACTCATTTTGTGGCACAGAGTCTTCGTTGATTGCTCTCCACGCAGCCAGAGACAGTAGCCACAGGCAGCATCGCAGATTGGCTAGTGAAACGCACACTCAGCCTTCTGATTAGACCAACAAACTGTCAATCAACACATGTCCAGTGAGCCACTGCAGTGGATCTCAAAGTGGAGAACATTCTGGGGTGTCATGAGTATGAAACTGAATGGGAAAAATAACTAATCTGGTACCAAGAAGCAAACAAGTAGCCTAATATCTAGGTTATTACGGTGTAATTACCATTTTACCTTGTGATTCAAGTACACTGAACAAAGATATAAACGCAACATATAAAGTGTTGGTCCCATGTTTCATGAGCTAAAGTAAAAAATGTAAAAGTATACATATTTTAATTGGCTACATATACAGTGCATACTATTTTATATTTAATAACCATTCATCAGCATTAGAGCGCAAAGCCGGACGTGCATATCCAGATTATCCAGATTAGTCTCAAAAAAGCATTTGTTTCATCTACTATGGACGCATCTTTCCCAGAACAATAACAATAGGCTACCTGGATATCATTTTCATTGAATATTTTCCGATTTCAGATAGTCGTAGTTTGGGTGGCTACTGGCCATAAAAACGCAGTTTATTTATGTGTCTTGCATTTTTAAAATGCATCACTGTTTATGTCTGTAATGCAGTGGAGGCTCCTCAGAGGAGGAAGGGGAGGACTGTCCTCCTCAGTGAATTTTATAAAAAATAAGGTATCCTTTTTAGATAAAACTATACTAAATATATTCACATTGTTCACATCACCAAATAATTTATTTAAACACACTGTTTTGCAATGGTCTACAGTATCCTCAACAGCAATATGTAGGGTACCACAGAGGACAGCTAGTTTCTGTCCTCCTCTGGGTACATTGACTTCAATACAAAACCTAGGAGGCTCATGGTTCTCACCCCCTTCCATAGACTTATGACAACTTCCGGAGGACGTCCTCCAACCTTTCAGAGCTCTTGCAGCTTGAACTGACACATAATCAAAGGATCAGAGAATGAATATAGTACTGAAAGCATAAGCTACAGCTAGCTAGCACTGCAGTGCATAAAATGTGGTGAGTAGGTGACTAAGAGAGAAAGATAATAGTTGAACAGTTTATAACAAATTAATTCCTTCCAAAATGAGGGAGATGTAAGAGAGAGAACAAGAGAGACAGCTAGCTATATTTCATTGTATATTGTTTTTTGCTTTCACTTATCTAGCAAATGCAGGTAGCTAGTTTAGCCTACTCAAACACCCAGCTAAACAGAGAGTGATGCAATGTTAGTTAGCAGGCTATGGCTATCCAACACTGGAACTCACCCAGGTCATGGTAAGTTTTAGGTTTAATTCATTTATTGCCACGAGGCCCGCCGGTGTAACTGCTAAAGTGCTCGCTGACTGTACACTGTACTGCATGATTGTAGCAGGTTTACTAACACTTTAGCTCTAGTAGCTATGTTGACTATGACATTAGCTAATATGATGACAACAATGTGTGTAGATGTTAGTGGTTATGATATTGTCGTGTCTTGACTATCATTAATGTGTTTGGCTGTTATTTTATCAGTTAATTACATACCACGTTAAATTATTATGTGATTGAATTAATCATATAACAATGAATTCATTATTAATCTGGGGCACCACGGGAAATTATTTAATGAGTTACTATCTCCCGACTAAACTCTAATGATATAAATATCTCTTACATCAGTAACACTCAATTCATTCATTCTTATTTACCTTCAGTCTCATTGTGAATGTTGCAAAATCCTTGGATATCTCCACGAACCCTAGCATAAATGATGAATCAGCGATATACAAATTGGCTTAATTATTTATTTACTAACTAACTAACTAACTAAATAATCACACAGAATTACATAAACACACAAACAGGATAGCTTACACATTGATTACTACACAATGCAATGAAAAGTCCCTAGTGGACTAAACCGATATGATGGCTTGTTACACTAAATGGTGGATTCAAAAGAGAGGGAGAGGGAAAGGAATTCCACTATCGTGATCCAGCCTTTTGGTGTTGTAGTTTTGGCAGGAGGAATCTCCTTCTAACAAAAGGTTTCTTTCCCCTCAATCCTGCAGAGCCCAAAGGCAGAGTTTCTACAAGGTAGTTACGACCGTCATAAAACGGCCAACTTCACCCCTCTCCCTCTCTGCTGGAGAGAGAGGTCGCTGTAGAGCAGACTCACTGTAACCTGATCCTTCGTGTCCTCACAGGAGAGGCATGGCAATATGAAGGTTTGGCCTGGAAAGGTTTTTTCTTCTGGTCACATACAGCTGATGTGTTGTGCACTGAATTCCACAAGCGAAGGAAAAAGGTGAGAGGAGGAGAGCGCGTAGATGTGAGAAGGAATTATACAATGAACAAATTATCCTGCAGTTTATGGGTGGTCTGTTGGAATAATGATTTCATCCTAGATTAGCTAGATGCAGGCAAGAGTAGGCAAAGTGGTATTGAATCTGTCACCTTGATTACAAAAAAATGTATCTCGACCTGTGTTGTAAACTTTCATTCATAGGCTAGGTTGTAGCAACCTCATGATGGGTATAGGGAGAATTTGAGCATCGTGTATTAGCCTAAACCTATCGATGTTACATTGAACTGGGTGAATGAAATTTGAACGACAGTCATCCAATATGCTTTAATAGAAATAAGGCCATGCTCTTAAAAAAATGTATAATCCTCCCTCATCTTAAACGGCACCGACCGCCACTGCTGTAATGACAGACTACATTTGCACAGAAATTGTGTGCGCGTGTATGTGCGTCTTTGGTGCTTGGGGTCGCCACCTTTGAACCACTCCTTTTAGGGGTTTGCCGGTCAAAAAGTTTCAGAACCACTGAGCTAGCAAATAGATTGCAGATTTACTGCAGCTATACAGGATTGGGTGGATTAGAATGGACAACTTGGACTTGACTCGAGACTCAACCCATTCCACTTGGGCATCAACTTGAGACAGAGACAGAAACGAAGGGAGGAGAAGAGAAGAAGAGAGATGGAGAGGAGGGTCTGGAAAGAAGAGAAGATAGATGAAGGGATGTGATAGAGGGGTGAAAAGAGTTGAAGAGAGCATTGATGAACTGGTGAGAGAGAGAGAGAGAGAGAGAGAGAGAGAGAGAGAGAGATTAAGGAAGGGGTTGATATTGCAGTCAGTTCAACATTATTAATGGCAAAAGAGAGGAGAGGGAGTTATGACAGAATGAGTGTGAAGGGGGTATGAAGTCTCCACGAATAAATTATTTGACTGTATTAGTGATTTAAATACTTGGATGCCTCACAATTTCCTCCAGCTAAATCACGACAAGACCTATGTTCTTATTGTTGGAGCCATATCACAGAGAGAGAATCTAGCCGTACATTTGAATTCACAGGCAATAAAGATAAAACACCAGGTAAAAAACCTAGGTGTTATTTTAGATTCTGAACTAAATTTCAAATCACACATTAGGACCAAACGAGTGTTTTACCACCTGAGGAACATTGCCAAAGTGTGGCCATTTCTCTCTCAGGCAGATACAGAGAGACTGATCCAGGATTTTATTACAAGCAGGTTTGACTACTGTAATGCTCTCCGGTCTGGTCTACCCAAGAAAGCCATTGGTCAACTGCAAAACATACAGAATGCTACACGGGTACTGACCAAGACCAGACGGAGAGAACACATTACACCGATTTTAAGGTCTCTGCACTGGCTACCTGCAAGTTTTATAATTAATTTTAAGATTATTCTATTGGTTTTAAAATCAATCCACGATTGTGCACCCCAATACATGTCAGACACGCTTTTAAGTTATGTGCCCAGTAAGGTCCTCTGGCACTTCCATTTTAACTATCCCAGAACCTGAGGGGGGATGAAACTGTGGACATATTTTAAAGAGATCTTAAAATACATATTTTTAGCTTTGCTTTTCCTTAGGTTCTGCTTAGTTAATCAGTTTGTGTCGTTCTTGAGTTTTTTATCTTATGTTTGTTGTGTAGTATATATTTCAGATTTTATTTTCATTGTTTATTATTTTTTCCTGTAAAGCACATTGTGTTGCATTCCATGTCTGAAATGGGCTGTATAAATCAAGCTTGATTTGATTTGAAGGAGGGAGGGGGGGGATGAGAGGAGAAGTGATGTATGCCCCTTCTGGCAATCCAATAATAACACTGAAGAATGGCCCAGCAGATGGAAGGAGGGAGAGAGGGATGGAAAGATGGAGAGAGGGAGGGTAGGATAGGATGGATAGAGACCAGACTGGGTGTAGAGGACTGTGGCCAGAAGGGGGCATCATTACAAAACATTGTCATAGTGAAGTGTGTCTTTTCAATCTTTTCATTACCTTTATTCACAGTTTAAACAGGCTATTTCAGAAGGGGGGGATACTGTGTATGATATTAGGCAGTTATAAGATATATTTACTGTAATAATGCAGACATTTAAAAAATATAATTTTAGAGAACCTTTATTTTTGCTTTATTTGGAAGAGTGGGTGTAGTCGCACATGCACACACGCCCCCGAGCTTGCATGCACACACTCCTCTGAGCTTGCATGCACACACGCCCCCGAGCTTGCATGCACACACGCCCCCGAGCTTGCATGCACACAATGGGGTTGAGGAGTGGTTATGATTGTGATCCCAGCCAGAACCATGCATCAGGTAACATCTAGCAGCCCAGCCAGGAGACACACAAACATAATAGATATATACCGTAACCAAGTCACTTCCAGGCCCCATATACTCATATACTAACTGTTCTCTCTCTTTCTTTCTTTCTCTCTCTCTCTAATTTCTAGGGCTTTATTGGCATGGGAAACATGTTTACATTGCCAAACAAAGTGTAATAGATAATAAACAAAAGTTAAAGAAAAACATTCAAAAATTAACAGTAAACATTACACTCACAAAAGTTTCAAAAGAAACTGTGGCGACAGGTCACAAAATCTTGCTTACTGTGATGGCATCACTGTGGTACTTCACCCAATATATTTCTCTCTCTCGCTCTCTCATAACATTATATGACACCAGTCAGACACAGACATCTCTCTCCTCTGTCTAGCTCTTCTATTTCTCCCATCAACAAAGAGAGAGGGATAGAGGTTGCCAGACATAGATAGAAAAAAAGAGGAAGAGAGGAGGGGCAGACCCTAGACAATCTCATTAAATTGAATAAAGAAGGAATGATTCAAAAGGGAGAGAAGGAGAGAGGGAGAGTGAAAGTGGCAGAGAGCCCAGCCCAGCTTAGTTTGGTCTGATAAAGACAGATATAGGTGGCCAAACGAAGGAAGGATGAGTAGAGCGAGGGGAAAGAATGGATGAGGAAGAGGAGAGAGGAGGGGTTGGGCCCAGACAAGCTCATTAAGTAGAGGTCCGTGGTGTGACATAAGATGCATCTGGCAGCATCCCTCCACTCTCTGTCTGGAGGAAGATGTATGGCCGCGTGTGTCAGTGTGCGTGGAGTCGTGTGAGTGTTTGTGGAGAAAAATAAACAATTAAATGCAAGGGTCAACTCAGATAGTCCGTTAAATATATTCTGGCAAAAATTACAGACAGTAGCTTATTAGCAAAATATAACTTTATTGAGAGTGTGTGGGGAGAGGCCAGGACCCGCTTTCCTAATAGTGATGGAACTTCAGCTTATGAGTGTATTAATGATGCAGCATTCCTACAACGGCCGAAGATGTAACAAGATTTTCCCAAAACACCACGCAGAGAGAACGTTTCCTAAACGCGTAGTTAGACTATGTGTCAATACCATCGCTTCTCTTGGATCAGCTTTCTCCATTCAAGTCTTACCTTACCGTACAGTGCCTTCAGAAAGGATTCACACCCTTGACTTCTTCCACATTTTGATGTGTTACAGCCTGAATTTAAAATGCATTAAATTGAGATGTTTTTGTCTCTGACATACACACAATACCCCATAATGTCAAAGTGGAATTCTGTTTTTCTAAATTTTTACAAATGAATTAAGACAACCCCTTTGTTATGGAAATCAGAGTCTACAGTCCATTACGGATTAAGAAGGAAGGCCTAACCGTGATCTGCCCAACGATGCCTCTCTACCAGACAAACTCAATGCCTTTTATGCATACTTTGACAATAACAACATCAAGCCGGATGTGAAGGCCGTCACCTACCAAGTGGACTTGGTGACTCGCTCTCCAAGGCCGACGTGAGAAGGGTCTTTAATTAGGTCAACACCTTCAAGGCCGCGGGCCCCGACGGTATTCCAGGGCGTGTTCTCAGAGCATGCGCAGAACAGCTGGCAGGCATGTTCACGGTAATGTTCAACCTCTCCTGGTCCCAGTCTGTAATCCACATGTCTTAAGATGACCACAATCATTCCTGTTCCTAAGAACTCTAAGACTTCATGCCACAATGATTACTGCGCTGTAGCACTCATTTCTGTAATCATGAAGTGCTGTGAAAGGCTGGTTATGGCACACATTAACTCCATCATCCCAGCCACCCTAGACCCACTCCAATTTGCATACGGTCCCAACAGATCCATAGACGATGCAATCTCAATTACTCTCCATACTGCCCTCACCAACCTAGATCACAGGAATACCGATGGAAGAATGCTGTTCATTGACTAAAGCTCAGCATTCAACACCATAGTGCCCTCCAAGTTCATCACCAAGGTTAGGACTTGGGACTAGGACTTCCTGACAAGCCAACCCCAGGTGGTGAGGGTAGCCAGCATCACCTCTACCATGCTGACCCTTAACACAGGGGCCGCACAGGGGTGTGTGAATACTACCCTCCTGTACTCCCTGTTCACCCAACACCATTGTCAAGTTTGCTGACGATACGACGGTGGTATGCCTGATCACCGGCGATGATGAGTCAGCCTACAGGGAGGTGATCAGTGACCTGGAAGTGTATTGCTAGAGCAACAACCTCTTCCTCAACATCAGCAAGAAGAAGGAGCTGATTGTGGACAACAGGAAACAAGGGCGGGGCGTGCACACCCCCTTCCACATTGACGGAGTGGCACTGAAGTACGTAGACAGCTTCAATTTCCTCGGTGTACAAATCATTAAAGACTTAAAATGGTCCAAACACACATGCACAGTCGTGAAGAAGGCGTGACAGTGCCTCTTCCCCCTCAGGAGGATTGAAAAGGTGTGGCATGGGCCCTCAAATCCTTAAAAGGTTCTACAACTGTACAATTGAGAGCATATTGACTGGCTGCATCACTGCTTGGTATGGCATTAGCGCTGCCCAATCGCATGGTGCTACAGAGTGTTGTGCGACAGCCCAGTACATCACTGGGGCCAAGCTCCCTGCCATCCAGGACCTATATATCAGGCGGTGTGAAAAGAAGGCCTGGAAAATCGTCAAACACCCCAACCACTCAAGCCATAGACTATTTTCTCTGCTGCCGCAAGGCAAGGGTTACTGGTGCCACAAGTCTGACACCTACAGGCTATTAAACAACTTCTATTCCCTAGCATTACAACTGATAAGTAGCTAAGAAAATACACAGACCGAGTTTCCCTTGCATCTTTATTTACCTTTTATTTCAATATTTACACTGTCTCTATGCACACTCACAGGGCCCTATACACTCACAGGGCCCTACACACTCACAGGGCCCTACACACTCACAAACACTGTCACTACCAACACACACACAAACACTGTCACTACCAACACACACACAAACTGACTCTACACACCCGCACACTCAAATACATGCAAGCTGCTGCTACTCTGTCTATCTTATATCCTGTTTCCTTGTCCCTTTACCCCTATACATACAGCACCAGTCAAAAGTTTGAACATACCTACTCATTCCAGGGTTTCTTTATATTTACTATTTTCTACACTGTACAATAATAGTGAAGACATCAAAACTATGAAATAACACATGTGGAATCATGTAGTAACCAAAAAAAGTGTTAAACAAATCCAAATATATTTTATATTTGAGATTCTTCAAAGTAGGCACCCTTTGCCTTGAGGACAGCTTTGCACACTCTTGGCATTTTGTTGGGTTACTACATGATTCCATATGTGTTATTTCATAGTTTTGATATCTTCACTATTATTCTACAATGTAAAAAAAATGAAAAATAAAAAAAAATCTTGAATGAGTAGGTGTGTCCAAACTTTTGACTGGTACTGTATCTTGCTCCATCTCTCCAGTTTCCCTGCATATGTAAATATGGTATTGGAACTGACTTTTTAAATATTTCCTGTATATATAGTATGCTTAATTACTTACTGTAAGTAAAAAGCCTAAGTAAGTCCACATAAGTTGCATGGACTCACTCTGTTTGCAATAATAGTGATTAACATGTTTTTTTGATTGACTACCTCATTTCTGTACCCCACTCATACAATTATCTGTAAGGTCCCTCAGTCGAGAAGTGAATTTCAAACACAGATTCAACCACAAAGACCAGGGAGGTTTTCCAATACCTTGCACAGAAGGGCACCTATTGGTAGATGTATAAACAAATATATATTAAATATCCCATGGTGAAGTTATTGATTACACTTTGGATGGTGTATCAATACACCCAGTCACTACAGATACAGGACTCTTTGCCGGAGAGGAAAGAAACCGCTCAGGGATTTCACCATGAGGCCAATGGTGACTTTAAAACAGTTACAGAGTTTAATGGCTTTGAAAGAAAAAAACTGTGGATGGATCAACAACATTATAGTTACTCCCCAATATTATCCAAATTATCCAAAAAATATTCCAAATCATGTATCCTGTTTAAAACAAGGCATTAAAGTAATACTGTAAAAAAAAATGTGACAAAGAAATGAACTTTTTTTCCTGAATACAAAGTGTTATGTTTAGGGCAAATCCAATACAACACATCACTGAGTACCACTCTCCATATTTTCAAGCATGTTTTTGGCTGCATCATCTTATCAAATCAAATTTATTTATATAGCCCTTCGTACATCAGCTGATATCTTAAAGTGCTGTACAGAAACCCAGCCTAAAACCCCAAACAGCAAGCAATGCAGGTGTTGAAGCACGTTGGCTAGGAAAAACTCCCTAGAAAGCCCAAAACCTAGGAAGAAACCTAGAGAGGAACCAGGCTATGAGGGGTGGCCAGTCCTCTTCTGGCTGTGCCGGGTGGAGATTATAACAGAACATGGCCAAGATGTTCAAATGTTCATAAATGACCAGCATGGTCAAATAATAGGTCTGGTACAGGTAGCACGTCCGGTGAACAGGTCAGGATTCCATAGCCGCAGGCAGAACAGTTGAAACTGGAGCAGCAGCACGGCCAGGTGGACTGGGGACAGCAAGGAGTCATCATGCCAGGTAGTCCTGAGTTTTTTGGAAACAATTGGGAATGGCTTCGGGAAGATGTATACCATGAGGATTAAGCGTGATCAGAAAATGGCTGACTGCCAGACACCTGATAGATTCTACTTTCATTCACTCCCACAACACAGTAGAAGTCTCATTCAAATTTCTATAGATGGTTGACATCTAGTGAAACCCGTAGGCAGTGCAACATCATTAATATCTCAAGGGGATTTCATTGTGAACTGTGGTGAATACATACAAAGCTCAGATTTCTCACTTCCTGTTTTGATTTCTCCTCGGGATTTTGCCTGCCAAATGAGTTCTGTTATACTCACAGACATCATTCAAACAGTTTTAGAAACTTTATAGTGTTTTCTATCCAATACTAATAATACTATGCATATATTAGCAACTGAGACTGAGGAGCAGGCCGTTTACTTTGAACAGCTTATTCATCCAAGCTACTCAATACTGCCCCCCAGCCATAAGAAGTTAAGAGGTGGGGATCATACAAGAGTAATAAAGGCCCAGTGCACAAATTTTGAGGGATTTTTTTCTGATTTATCATGGGGTGCTGCAGCACCCTCAACACCCCAACTCCCCGTGGCACTGCAGCTCTGAGAATTAGCAATGTTCCTACTAAGGTTCTAACGGTGAACTTAACCTTAAGATGCATTTGGGAAACTGGGCCCAGGGCCGCCAGTTCACTGATGGATGGGAGGAGAGAGGGAAGAGAGGTGATTAGATAGCTGTGCTTATCATCCCTTCATGATAGAGAGAGAGAGAGAGAGAGAGAGAGAGAGAGAGAGAGAGAGAGAGAGAGAGAGAGAGAGAGAGAAAGCTTCAATAAAAACGAGAAGCACAAAGAGAAAGAAGAAAGAGGATGAGCAGAAGAGAATAATAAGGGAGGGAGGGAGGGAGGGAGGGAGGGAGGGAGGGAGGGAGGGAGGGAGGGGGAGGGGAGGGAGGGAGGGAGGGAGAAAAAGAGAAGAAGTTTGTTGAGATTCTGGCAGCGACACTGGGACTATCATTTCAATACATCAGGACAATGAATGAGGCTTTCAGCGAGCTGTAATAAGAATTTGATAAATCATGAGACCAGAATTAACCAGACGTCACAACAATGAGACTCCTCTGATGGATGGAGGGAGGGCCACGGCACAGATTACTCATAGAGGAAGAGAGGAGAGTGGGAAGGAGAAGGGGAGGAGAGGAGGATGCATTGGGTCCAGCAAGGTCAAAACAGGGTCTGAGAGAGAGGAAAGGAGATGTGCCAGGCAAAGAGAGGGGAGAAGAAAGGGAGATAGGGATGGGAAAAGAGAGAGAAAAGAGGTAACAGACTGCAACTGAGAAGATATAGGAGGACAGAGATAAGAAAGGTGGGGCAGTGAGAAATAAAGAGAGGAAGAGAGGGGGGGTGAGGGAGTGGACACTATGGGAGGCAGACATTATATCTGCCATATCTCTGGTAATGATCTTTGTAGTACTACAGTTATCACAGAACAGTTTATCTCTCACTCCCCTCTCCCTCCCTAACTCCCTCACACTCTGCCTCCCTCCACCTCCCTCCCTCTTTCCTTCCTTCCTTCCCTCCCTCTATCCAGCCCTCTTCTCTCTCTATTTATTTAACCTTTATTTAACTAGGCAAGCCAGTTAAGAACAAATTCTTATTTACAATGACGGCCTACCTGGCTGAGGGATGTTTATTTAATGAGCGCAGTCTGGAGGGGGTAATGGAATCTGCCCTAACACCATTAACCATGAGGCTTATCAGCTCTGCTCTGCATGGGGACACACGTCAGGACACTGCACCCCTTCGTTCTCTACACCAGTGTTCTCTACACCACTCCAGTCCTCCAGTACCCCCAACAAAACACATTTTATTGTAGCCCTGGACAAGCACACCTGATTCAACTAATCGTCAAGCTCTCGATCAGTTAAATCAGGTGTTTTTGTTCGGGGCTACAGCAAAAATGTGGCTGCTAACACAGGTCTGGGATCAGATTACCCATGTAACTGCAGCCTAACCCTGAGTGTGAGGTTTTACAAAAAAGTGGTAAAAAGCTAAACGTGACTAGAGAACAGTCTTAAAGGGGTAACTGTTTATATGTTGTTGTTGCTAAGTTGACATGGAGGACAGTCTTGTGATAAAGGGTTAGGAGGACTAGAGTAAGTTATGGTTAGTATTAGTTCAAGTACAAGTTATAGTTAACTTGCCATATTCCAGGTCAAGTTTATTGGCCATACCCAAGTTACATTTTACCATATATAGTAACTACATTGGAAATAGAGGTCTCCCATTAAAACAGCCTTACATTAGAGAGGTCTGATGATGGCTACACAGCCATGTAAATGAGCAGAGAGTTCTCATCAGTCATCCTGCCAGTCTCTCAGAATTATGACCATAATTGGCCCATGTATCCTCAGGCTACTGACTCCTCTCCTCTCTGATGGAACTACTTACAGCCCTACTCAGCCCAGCCACTCAACACTACACTACTTTGTGTGTGTGTGTGTGTGTGTGTGTGTGTGTGTGTGTGTGTGTGTGTGTGTGTGTGTGTGTGTGTGTGTGTGTGTGTGTGTGTGTGTGTGTGTGTGTGTGTGTGTGTGTGTGTGTGTGTGTGTGTGAGAGCTGGGTTGGACTGGTGTGTGTGATGTCATATGAGCTGATTTGTTGTGATCACCACAGGACTGTGTACTGGAGATCAGAAGGATCCCACTCCCTTTGTGATCAAGTGAATCCCAGACATGCCACACTTTAATACTATTAGTAAATTAGCCAAGCTGAACAGAACGAGACAATGCATGGCTTCATGACCTTCTATAGTAATACTGTACCCTGGACACAACGTCTGAGTGGGAGAAACAAGCAAATAGAGAAGAGAAGAAATGTCTCTCATATGAAGCTCACTGGGATACTAATGGTCCTTATGAGAGTACAACATCACAACAATATAAATGGTTTTAATATTATAATTTTGAACATATATGTTGTGCCATTCTTCTTAGTACATGTACTCACCCTTTACCCCCTCCGTATCTCCTCTTCTCACCTCACCCCTTCACCTCACTATATCTCTTCCACTCTCTGTATCTCTGTAGGGGCCTATTTGTAACAGACAAAGGGTTGAGTTAACCTATTGAGAGCCACAGTCACATTTTGGACTTCTAACTCCTTTTAAACAGTGTTTTTGATCGGTTGTACCGTTGGATTAGTCTATTTCCTCTGCGTCTGCTGATACTAACCAATAGTCTGTGATTAATGAGGGCTGAGTTAGAGCGCTGTTTGTGAGACAAGGGCAGGTCCCGAAGGGGTCCGGGATGGTTCTTCTCACAAAAACATCTGAAGTGTCCAAATGGGTTGAGCTAAAAACTACTATGACCCATCTATGAAAAGCTGAGACTCTCACGAACACACACATGTACTGCTCTATGACTCTCAGAAGCCACACAAGAGTTGTTCGAAGGTAAGGGGTTCCTCTACATAGAAGATCATAGGAAATCCCAGGACATTGTGTCTATAATACTGTAATAAGCTCACATACTTTCACTGACGAGTAAGATATTCATTTCTCATAGAGCAAACCATTTCTGTAGTCTTATAAATACATTTTTATCAGGTTTTTGCTTAGAAGACCTTATTGGTTTGACATTAGTCAATAAAACTCATTAATGCAACTGTTTGTCAAATAGTTTTGTGTTCTACTTGTAACCCTGGTTGTCCTGAAAAATAAAATGGTCAAATACATCAATGTGATGCAGAATATGAGGGCAGAACAAGCATATTCATCAAATGAGTGAATTTCAACTTGTTTTGCTGTGGGAAGCCTGGTTACAATGGAGGAAAACAGGTGGGATAAATGGTGCTGTAATGGGACAGAGAGAGGAACACAGGGTCAGAGAGGATCATTCAAACTAGGGACGAGTGGGGTCACCACTGAACCCAGCACCCCGTCAGTAACCACCAACATTCCAGAGAGAGAGAGACTGAGATAGGGGGGAGAAGGGTGGACAGAGAGAGAAAGAGGGCAGTGGGGGAGGGAGGGAGGGAGGGAGGGAGGGAGGGAGGGAGGGTGGTATTGGCAGGTGAGTGATGTGTGATTGGGTTGGTTGGTTTAATGATTGACAGCCAGGCCTTAGAGGTCAGTAGTTAAGTGATCCATTGAGTCTCAGAGGTACTGATTGACATCTGCTAATTACTTCATTGTCTCAGTGTTCTTTAATTAGACTGTGGGTGAATCTCAAGTCTCAATACTCTCTGAAGTCTGCACTTACTCGCTCCCCATCTTGGATTGGACTAAGCTGAAGGACCTAGAGGGAGTGTCCAAAGGAAGTGTAAAAAATGTTGCACGTAGTACCTGAACATGTATTAAATAATATAAATATGTACAGTATCTCCATCTCGACCACCTGCAGGTTTTCCCTGTATGGTTTGAGTGTGAGCCCCTTTGGATTCTATTTTGTTTTTTACCCTTAGCCGTGTACTATATAGCTTAGGTGCAGACTGACACTCATTTTCTCTGTAATTGAGAAGAACAAGGCTAAGAGAGAGCTGTCGTCTCAGTGTGTCTGTAGGCTGGCGTTGACAGACACAGAGACACATGCACACAGTCACAGAGCGCTGGCTCCTCACAATTCCATCATTAAAGGACACATACACACTACACTAGTGCGCACACAAACACACACTGCGCACCAGCTAAAATAATTTTGTGACCCTGAGATTTGAATCATATTCTACTTGACATGTGGCCTTCGCTCCAATTATTTTACCAATGTAATTCTCTCCCTCCCTCCCTCTTTCCAGCCCGCTCCTTCATCCTCATCCAACTTTCAAGCTCGCTTTCATGCTGTCAAACAGGATGTTTCTCTTCTCTCGCTTAGTGTCACACACTCTTGTGGAGGTTGTCTCCCGGGGGTCTGAGAGGGAGGACGAATAGGGCCGGGAGCCATCGATGTTCTGACACCCACACACACCTCTGATACACTAATGTCCTCCTCCTACTCCGTACATCACTAATTTGGCATGTGGTTCACTAAGGAGCATTAACTGAATCAATTAGTCCATGTAAAAGTGGATCTTATTCTGAGACTGTGTGGTTATGATAATATCCTGAGAAGGAGTGTGTAATTGAAGTGAGCTGTCTGTTCATCGGGGGATGGAGCCATGGCCAAACATTGGACAGTTACGTTTCTATAAAGCAAAACATAATTTCTCTCTTCTGTTGGCACTAGTCCAGTTTGTGGAACACTGGTGTGAAATTGTTAGCCAATGTCACCACCTGGTGGACAAAGACTAAGCTCAACACTTTGGCAGAAAAAAAGCAACATCTAGGACACAAGTGTGCACACTCTTTAATCAGTAAAATAAGTAATGTAAAGGATGGGAGGGAGCATAGCTAAGAAATAGAAAAAGTTGATTTTCAGAGAAGAAAGACGGTCTATTCTCAAAGTCAATAAATGTATTAATCTACACTACAAACAAACAAAAAGACAACAAACCATTATGTTATTCTGTAACTACGGGCACAAATGTAAATGTTCTACTCGACAGTGAATTAGATCACTACACACCAGAAAGTTCTTATTCATTGTACACCACTTATAAATGCACTCAAACATGCAAAGGTTATTCAATCAGATGTCATTCATTTACAATCCTTCAGACACACACATAAGCCTCACACACGTTTGTCATTTGATTAACTCAATGACTTGATATTACATTCAGATGCTACTTCTCTGCAGAGTAGCTAATGTTATCAAGCACCTGCGATTTGATACATAGAAGTCATGTAATAGCGTGAATGAACACAAATCCACGTTAGCTGCAATGGAAGGGACATAGGGTAACTTGGAGAATAGGGTAACTTGGAGGCTAACTGGGAGAAGAGTGTGCAAACAGTGATATAAAAAATACAATTCTTGGCCATCAGCAGCACTCTTTCACATCTCTTCTTTCCTTCTCTCAAAATGCCCCCCCAATTCTCTCTCTAAAAACTGGTCCCCCTTCATCTCCCTCTATCTAAAAACAATGCTCTAGACTTTCATAATTCCCAGAACTATTAACTAACAGATCCTCCAGTGATTTCTCATGGGACAGTTGCCTGTGGAACTTTTTACTTGGGAAGGGAGGTCTCTGATGATGACTTGCAACCCCCCCTCTCTGTCCCCCCTCCCGCTCCGGTGCGTCTCGGCGTTCCATCACAGTATTCCGTCTGTCCTCCGTGCTGGTGACCATACTGGAAGCGGATGCGGAGCTCTCCGACGCGACAGCGAGGCAGGATGTCTGGGATCCACTCGATCACAAAGGGAGTGGGATCCTTCTGATCTCCAGTATACAGTCCTGTGGTGATCACAACAAATCTGATCATATGACATCACACATAGCAGTCCAGCCCAGCTCTCACTCACTCACTCACTCACTCAAACACACACACACACTGACCGACTTGGAGAAAGGTGCGTAGCTCCAGGGGTCGTATGGCCTGGGATCTGTCCGTCCGGCTGTAGCCCTCAGTGGGGTGAGGATGAAGAGGCTCGGGGCAGCGGAACGGAGAGTAGGAACCATCACTGTTCTTCACAAAACTCTGGGTCAACTCCAGGGGCAGCTAGACAGACAGAGGAAGACAGAGAGTGGGAGAAGGATGCATGGTGAGATAGAAAGTCACAGAGTGACTAAGACCAAAACATACCAACACCCTGTGGTAAATACATGACACGAGCTGAAGACCGTGTGAGTGGATGAGATGAAGGAGGGAGATGGGGAGGAGTGAAGAGGGAGCTGACCTCTGGGGTGTCGAAGATGCGTTTCACCTGCATCAGGTTGGTGATGTGCCAGGTGTACTTGGGGAAGGAGCCATGGTGCAGATCATCATTCCTCACAAACGCTGACCAAAGAAAACAAAAAGATAAGATAACAAAACATGTTTCCCTTGTAACTCAGTCTAAAACTGGTGGTTACTTTAGTGTTATGTTTGGTGTTGGGTTAAGGTTTACCTGTAGTTGCATTAGGGTTAGTCTCGTGAGGCCATCTTTCCAAATCTCATCTTGATGACTCAAATATTGGAAGTATAGAGAACTTCAGTATTGGATTTTGCATTTGAATGGGAGTGCTGGCTGTTAAAGCTCACATTTGATTGTCTCAGAGTAGAAATTCAAATTAGTTGTTTTTTCCTAGTTTTGATTGTGCCTCTTTTCCTACCGGTTAGACAACATTTTAGTAGCCTATTCTGCCTTCTTTTTTGTATCGTATGCTAGTTAGCTTGTTGCAAGTCAGAAAATGTTTTAGAAACATAACCTCTGTTTAGAGCTCCACCCAATCAAAATGTTTGATGGTGGCAATGTGTCACTAGCATTCATCTAGACTCCACCGTATTTTTGGCATCTTTCGGCTGACAAGTTCCCCAGGAGTTCGGAACAATGTAAACAAAGCCTGGGTGTCCGAGGCTGTTAGGGTTAGAGTAGGCTCATTTGTAGCGTTATACAGTGAGCTCCAAAAGTATTGGGACAGTGACAATTTTTTGTTGTTGTTTTGGTTCTGTACTCCAGCATTTTAAATGATACAATGACTATGAGGTTAAGTGCAGACTGTCAGCTTTAATTTGAAGTTATTTTCATCCATATGGTGGGAAACAGTTTAGAAATTATGACACTTTTGGTACATACTGCCCCCATTTCAGGGGACCAAAAGTATTTGTACCCTCAAATTAAAGCTGACAGTCTGAACATTAACCTCATAGTCATTGTGTCATTTAAAATCCAAAGTGCTGAAGTACAGAACCAAAACAACAACAAACAAGGGTCACTGTCCCAGTACTTTTGGAGCTCACTATAGTTGAATTCGGGATGGCGTTGGGTTGTGGTTAGGGTTAAGGGTTACCTGAGGTAGCATTAGGCAGCCGTCTCTTCTTGGAGCCCAGGGACAGACGATACTGCAGGGCATTGAAGAACACATGGGGGATGTGGAACACCAGAGGCTCCGGCTGACCTGGAGACAACAACATTTACATCTTTATCATCATCATCAATTAGACAAACACAGAGGCACGGAGGGCTGTGTGTGTGTGTGTGTGTTACCATCAAACTGGTAGTGCATGGTCAGGTGGATCCTCTCTGTAACGCTGGCTAGCCACTGCTGGAAGCCCAGGGTCACCAGGCTCTCATCCACAGGCTGACTGCTCCCTGACACACACACGTCGTAATTAATTAAATTAATTAAAAGAGAATAATATAATATGACCTTTTAATGCTCAAGAATCTGTGGTTTATTGGATACCGTTAAGGGGCAGAAAGGCAGTGAGAAAGTGAGAAAGGCAGTGAGAAAGGCAGTGAGAGACAGAAAGGGAGGACAGATGGACAGGACAGACGCAGTGGTTAAGAGAAAGGAGGCAGGCAGGCTGCACCTGCGTTCTTGAGCCCAATAGAAACAGGAGCACAACGACCAGGAGGTTTCCTCTGACAAGGCCTCCTCTACCCATCCTACCCCTACCCACCCTATAGGACATACAGCTGAATGGAGGGAGGAGAGAGAAGGAAGGAGGGACTTACAGGGGAAAATGAAGAAGAAAGGAGTGACAGAGGAAAAAGAGGATAGATGATAACAGAGGACAGATCGAGAGAACAAAATTGTGCTCAGGCAGATTTCAAAGAACATAAAAAATATCCTATTTTCATGAGGCACTCGCACTTCTATTGGATGAACAGTGTGATTGACAGGGCAGCTCACCAATGAGGTGCTCTTCCAGACGGAGTCTCTTGGTTTTGTGAGCGGTGATTGGTTCAGGCAGCTGAGGTGGGCTGGAGCCACAGAGGACTGTGCAGTCAGCATTCTGTTGTACACCTGTAGTACAGATGACAACATAGTCTCCTACAGGTACTGCAGTGAACACATACATACACCATGAAATATTACACAAAGATCACACACATCAATCCCTCTCCTAGGGACCTACCATTGGAGCTGTAGTTGAGGAAACCTGTGAACTCTGAGGCCAGTTTCTCGTCGCTGGTGAAGGCGCAAACACAGGCATAGAAGTGGAGGCAGAGGTATGGAGCTGTAGGGCCAGCATCAGCACCAGGCCGAGAGGTGGAGTCAGGTAAGACACCAGAGGAGACGCCACCTGAGGACCCTCTCACCTCCCCATCCCCATTCTGGGAGGTTTCCACGGCCACTCTTCCCCCTGCCGTACCTCCTCTGACACCCCCTTGACAGGAACACTGAAACACAGCCCCCTCTCTGACCTTCCCCTTCCCCTTCCCCCCAACAGCAGACCCCCCCGCGCCTACAGTTAGGTGCAGCAGCCCCAGAGGATGACTTGGTCCACTGTGACATTTCACCACCAGAGTATCTTTGTTCACCCGCTGAACCAGGGGTCCCGGGGACTCAGTAGCCAACCTCCAGAGCTCTTCCCTGGCCTCGGCTGAGGCCTGAAGCCCCTCCAGGATAGAGCTCTTCAGGGGGAGAGGGGTGGCCTGCACCTGGCACTCCATGGCCTGCTTCACGTGGACACAGGGAGTGACGGAGTTAGACACGCCATGCTTGGTGGGGGGGTTGGTCAGAACAGCTGCCTGCTGTGACTGGCTCTGGCCTGACCTTTGACCGTTGGCATGGCGGCAGGTGGGCAGGAAGCAGCGGCCCATGTTGACCCGGGTCAGCAGAGTCGCCCCTTCACTCGTGGCAATGGCCGTATCCGTGGGGACAAGCTCTATGAACCCCCGCTGTGTTGCAGCCGCTCCCACCCCTCTCACTCGCTGACAGACAGAGAACACCTGCGCACCTCCACCTGAGGATTCACCACATCTTCCTTCATCTCCCTCTTCATCTTCCCCTCCTCCGTCAATCACCACCCGCACCACCTCCATTGCTCCTCTCTTGGCCCCTCTGCCTCCCCCCACAGCCCCCCCATCTCTGAAGACAATTCCACAAGCCTTGTTCTTGCAGCTGAGCCCACGGGTGCCGTTGAAAACGCCACACTGGGGACACTTCCTGATCCCTCGTAGGGTGGGCTTGCCCAGATTGGACAGAAAGGAGGGGTTGGTGCCGGTAGCAGTCTTCTTGCTACTCTCTCTCTGCTTTGAGCAAAGGTTGTGGGGTGTAGGGGCAACCACCGATGCAGGAGGTGAGGTTACTGCCACACCAGACTCCATTTGGGCAGCCGGTCTCCACTGGCAGTTGGCCTGAAGTCTGGAAGACAGAGTAGGTCTGAAAAGAGAACAGATACAGTCTGATCTAATTTCAGCAAGTAGATATTACTGTAATCAATGTGATCAAAAAATAATTTAGGCCATTATGCAATCTTTTGTTCCAGTCAAGCCTTTGTAGGTCTTTTTCGCGTTTCCTTATGTAACCAAAAATAAGTGGGTTTTTTTTTATACAAAATATAACAAATAATTTATCATTAAAAAAACGGTTACTTTTCAACACGTGTAACTTTGATAAGAAAGGAATAGAAAAGCCTATTTATGTAGGGTGACATTGTTCCTGAAGTGAACAAAAACGGTGCGTAAAATGCGTCCATAATTATACCAGACGCATCGCAATCTACTGCTCCACGCCTGTGTTTGAACCATGATTGGTTACAGCTGAATGCATACCTGTGTTTTTTTCACTACCTATAATCCTGGTGCTGTATGGTCGTTCCAGTTTTCATACACAAACCTCCTCTTCTCCTCGACCGTCGCCATTCCTCCTTACATCCGTGTCTCCGCATTGCGCCTGTAACGAGCATCCTGATTGGGTAGGGTGTTGGACAATGACTTATACATAAAGTAGATGTTTAATTCACCGCACGTCCATCTTGGTACTCCCCCACGGTTGTAAAATAGTAATGGCGTATTTTTGAAAGCTCCACAGATAGCAAAGATCTATTACTAGCTCATTGTTCTAACTCCACAAAGGTTCACTGGACAAAGCCTATGCGGAAATTAATGGTGTTTTTGGATATATGCTGAAAATAAATGTGGTGGTAAAAACAGGTTTAAACCATATTCTCATGGAACTAGTATTACTATAGAACGTCGGTTATGTAATAATAACCCCAACATGTCCGTTTTTTCAGTGGACGATTAGGAGGGGATTAGTTTTACCAAACTGTAATTTTGGGGTGTTTTCTCATTCTCAATTGACCATTATGACGGAAACTCAGAAGCTCTTCTAGGCGTGATGATATGTCAAATGTCTAGGGATAACCTAATATTGGCTTCATGGCCTTCAGTTCGGAGAAAGTCAAAAAATAAAAATGCATATCAATAATAACCATAAACGGTAACCTATGCAGACCTGACGTATTTAGCAATGTATCAATTTATTGGCACAATATCGTCCACTTCATATTTTAAAAGAGAAGTATGGCACTAGAAAGGTTTATATGTGACAAAACATCATTCATCTGTAGGCTAGTGCATAGCGCTTTGTTTTAAGCATAAATGTGCTCCCCATGTTCATACCCAAACTGGGTGCAGCACCAGTTAAACTCTGTAATAATCCCTAAAACACAGGGGTGACGTTTCGCCCGGGATAAATATTATCAGAAGAACTTGGAGTTTTCCGAAAAACAGTAGGTTTTTACGGCTGGGGTAATAACCTTCCTGACAAATAAAAATGACTGACATGGCAGTTCAGACAAAACTAAATTAGGGATGTGGTGATTCGTGCTCGTGGACATAATTACATTACCTGAGCTCCCCAGTAAAATGTATTCTGTTCGAATATGGCTTTATAAGATTTTATACATTTTGTTCTAGGATAATCTTCATCAGATGTCACCTTTTTTGTTAATTTTGAAGCATTTATGTAATTTAAAAAAGCACATAAAGGGCTTCATAATTCAAAAAGGTCAGGTTAACTTGACATCTCATAGAACAAAAGGTATATAATCTCTTAAACTAGTGATAACCTCAGACCTTATTTTCGGCATTTATCCCCAAAACCCTATTCTTTCCCCATTCATTTTTCGCTGAATGAACCAGAGGTAACTAATTTCCGGGTTTTAGGACTACAAACTGGCGAGCTGTATAGAAATGCATTTAATGACTACATTGTTTTTTGCCACGTTTATTCTATTACAGACACCTTCATTCAAATGCTTTAAAATTGTGAGCTATACATAAAAATATAAAAGTCCTTATAGTATATGTTTTTGGTCAATGTTAGTTTTGTTGTTGTCATTCTGCCCCTGAACAAGGCAGTTAACCCACTGTTCCCAGTCATTGTAAATACGAATTTGTTCTCAAATGACTTGCCTAGTTAAATAAAGGTCAAATAAAAAAATGCATTCCTATGGAGGACTGCTCCTACTGGGGAGTGCAAATATGGCTGACCAGTGGCTTCAAAGCCACTCAAATGGTCACTACATAGCATCAGCAATACAATGTTTGTTGCCACGTTCACATGCTATTCAGATCTAGATAGCAAGTCGGAAATGTCCCAAGTTATCTGGTTGGCGTGGTCAACCAGTTAGTAAATCGGATATTTCCGACTAGCAAGTGAAGGCAGCGTATGTACATTACTGGTGTTACTGTATATACATTACTGGCCGAGATGAAAGGCCTTTTCAGAGAAGAGAATCAAGCGACATGTAGTTTCTATGGTTGTTCATACCTGTAGATCAGACATTCAAACCCAGCTTGGGTCAAGTGTATGTAATGTATGTAGGCCTGACCTGCTCTTGTAATTCCAGTTTCTGTTACTTACGTGTTATCTGATGACAAAAATCAATGGATCTGAATACTACAAGAAGGAAAGCTCATTGTAAACAAAAAAAGCATTTCGTTGTAAGACTGGACCACCTCTCACAATACTCTCAACTCAAGCCTGTAAAAAACACAGTAACAAAAAGTGTGATGGAGATAGAAATATGATCCATTTCCGCAAGCAATGTTTATAAGCATCAGCATTTTAATGGGACAAAGCAAGAACACATTATAGCATCAGCAACATAACCCCACCCCCAAAACATAAGGTCTATCCTTAGGCACTGCCTACTCTATGATCAATTGGTTGGTTCAAATTAAATTCACTCAAAGTAAGGCAACACAATGTGTCTCATCCAACTGTATTATTTAAACAACTCCATGGGGGGGGGGGGGCACAGTGCAAAATTATGATCCATTCAAGTTTCATTTTTTACGTTTGATAACTATTTACTACTTTGTCATAAAAAAACACCAAAAAGTTCAATATTTAGGTTGTATACACAGAATAACTTTAATTCTACATTACTTTTCAGTATAGATCATTTTTGCACTGCCGTTCACTCTCCTCAGGCCCCTGGAAGAATCAAATGTTGCACTGTCCCTACATTGTAATGGACCAGCATTTAGCAGTGATGCTAATATGCCCCAGTCTAGTTTAAATCCCCAGCCCTGGCCGTCAAAAAGCAAGCAAGCTTCCATAATTAACATGAGGTTTCTTCCTCTTTATACAGCGTCAGAACAGTTGAACAGACTTTGTTTGGTTATTTACATACAAAACAGTATACGTACGTACGCCCTCCTAAAACAAGTTAACAGGAAAAAAGTGGAATGCAAAACAATTCAAAATACCTAGAATTTGTGTAACATCAAATTTTGTGAAAAGGTAACTAAGTAATAGTATTGTGCAATATTTGTCTGCCTTTAAAAGAAAGAAGAACAGTGGCAGTAATCCCTGCAATTGTTTCTTAGTTGAGATATTGAGATTTTAAAAAATACAACAGTTGACATCCATTTGATTCGTTTTTTATAAACATAAAAAACAAAAAAAGGTTCTTACATTTCACATGATTCCATGGAGTCATTGATTGAAACATTTCTTTAAAATGACAGTCCCAAAAAAACACAACAAAAAAAAAGGCAAAGCTTGTTTCTTAACGATATCAGCAGTGGAAATCGTTCAAAACAAACCAACGAGAAAAAGCAAATCCAAAATATGTCTTTATCATTTAATAGTACTTTAATTAAAAATGGCATAGTCCTTTTTGATTCATGAGTCAGTTGTAGGGTGTGTGTACGCATGTATACAGTACCAGTCAAAAGTTCAAACACCTACTCATTCCAGTTTTTTTTTTTTTGACTATTTTCTGCATTGTAGACTAGTGAAGACATCAAAACTATGAAATAACACATTTGGAATCATGTAGTAAGCAATAAAAAAAGTGTTAAAGAACACATATTTTACATTCTTCAAATTAGCTACCCTTTGCTTTGATGACAGCTTTGCACCCTCTTGGCATTCTCTCAACCAGCTTCATGAGGTAGTCACCTGGAATAAATTTAAATTAAGAGGTGTGCCTTGTTAAAAATTAATTTGTGGAATTTCTTTCCTTCTAAATGCCTTTCAGCCAATCAGTTGTGATGTAACTAGGTAGGGGTGGTATACAGAAGATAACGCTATTTGGTAAAAGGCAAAGTCCATATTATGGCTAGAAAAACTAAAATAAGCAAAGAGAAATGACAGTCCATCATTACGTTAAGACATGGTCAGTCAATGCGGAAAATTTCAAGAACTTTGAAAGTTTCTTCAAGTGCACTCGCAAAAACCATCCAGCGCTATGATGAAACTGACTCTCTTGAGGACAGTCAGAGGAATGGTTGACCCAGAATTACCTCTGCTACTGAAGATAAGTTTATTAGTTACCAGCCTCAGAAATTGCATCCCAAATAAATGCTACAGTGTTCAAGTAACAGACATCAACTGTTCAGAGAAAACTGTGTGAATCAGGCCTTCATGGTCCAATTGCTGCAAAGAAACCACTACTAAAGGACACCAATAAGAAGAGACTTGCTTGGGCCAAGAAACACGACCAATGGACATGAGACCGGTGGAAATCTTTCCTTTGGTCTGATGAGTCCAAATTAGATTTTTGGTTCCAACAGCAGTGTCTTTGTGAGACGCAGAGTAGGTTAACGGATGATCTCTGCATGTGTGGTTCCCCTGTGAAGTATGGAAGATGAGGTGGGATGGTGCTTTGCTGGTGACACTGTCTGATTTATTTAGAATTCAAGGCACATTCTGCAGCGATACGCCATCCCTTCTGGTTTGCGCTTATTGGGACTAAGTGGTTTTCAACAGGAAAACCTCAAAACACCTCCAGGCTGTGTAAGGGCTATTTGACCAGGAAGGAGAGTGATGAGTGCTGCATGAGATGACCTGGATTCTACAATCACCCGACCTCAACCCAATTGAGATAGTTTGGGATGAGTTGGACCGCAGAGTGAAGGAAAAGCAGCCAAGTGCTCAGCATGTGGGAACTCCAACAATGTTGGAAAAGCATTCCTCATGAAGCTGGTTGAGAGAATGCCAAGAATGTGCAAAGCTGTCAAGGTAAATGGTGTCTAATTTGAACAATCTCAAATATAAAAATGTATTTAGATTTGTTTAACACTTTTTTGGTTACGACATGATTCCATGTGTGTTATTTCATAGTTTTGATGTCTTTACTATTATTCTACAATCTAGAAAATAATACAAATAAAGAAAAACACTGGAATAAACTTTTTACTGGTACTGTATACACACACACACACGTGTGTATCTTATATACCAGGACTGGGCAACTGGGCAACTCTATCGCCAATGACACACAAGCGTTTCCTCCTCTTCACCACCATAAAACTTACATGTAAAAACCAGGTTGGGTGGGGGGGACGGACAGGGGAACCCCCCCCCTCCCCGTCATAGAGTTCTTAATCATGTTGTAAAAGACAGGGCACATGTTGGCCCCCCACCCCCTGTATAGGATCCCTGTTGTGGAGGGTAGGAGGCCGACTCTGGGCCGCCAGGCCAACACTGATCAGTGGGTGTGGTAGCCAGCGGTGCCCATGCCGGACTGGTTGGCCAGCACAGTCCCATTGACTCCCTGTCCAGGCTCCACCACACCACCATTACTGACGGCTCCCACGCCCGTCCACCCTGCACCCGCCTGTAAATGGCTACACAGAGACAACATGGAGGTTAGAGGATAGGTGAAGGATGGGGAGAGAAAAGTGTAAACCCAAAATCAGTGATGGTTAAAGGGCAGGAGGGTAAAGGTCATGAGAGGGATGAAGAGAGAGAGAGAGCAACGACATGAACAAGAAGTTCAGATTGATCTTCAAGGGCCACTAATGTTAAACAAGTCTCCTCCCAACATCTGGGCTGCATTTCCTTCAAACACCTTGTTCCCTTCCCTCTAGGAGTCCACGAGTACTCACTTGAATCCCTGCTGGTTCCAGGCCTGTCCATAGACTCCGTAGGTGGGCACCTGCCACCCGTTTGGGACGTATTGGCCAATCTGCTGGGCGTTACCGTACCACTGGGCATACTGGCCGTAGGGCTGCGCTGCAAAACCTATTTTGTTCTGCTGTGGAGACAACACTTAGGGTTCAAACTATGTAATTGATGAACTATTGGAGCAAAATGGGTCTACTATGTTTTTCTGTTTACTTAGATAGCCCACTTTACTCTGTGCTTATGGGCAACTGCTACATCAAGCCCCTAAAGCTAAGCATGTAGATATGTTATTACACGTGTATATCGTAGATATGTTATGACACGTGAACATCATATCCATGTTATTACACATGTATTATATCTAAGAGAGTGTAAAGGATGTTGTATGAGAAAGGAAGTGCTGTTACCTGTGGTCTTACCTGAGGCATCTGTACCTGCTGCATGGGGCTGACCATGTCTGTGGTTTCTTTCCCCCAGTAACACTTCACCACGTGACCATCTATGGACGTCCCGTTCACTGACACTATGGCGTGGGCCGCTCCCTCGTGGGAGTTGAACCTATACCAGGGAGAGACGCAGGTGAGAGGAAAATCTCCAGAACAACTTCAAGGTCACCATCAGGGCTCTTCCCATCGAACTAGAGATGCAGACACCTGGTCAGCAGTGAAAAGTTCCACGTTTTCACCTGGAGATGACCAGGTTTTGCTGTGATTCTGGGTTACTCTGTGGGAATACGGGATTCTGGAACAGTGTATTCTGTAGACAATGTGCATGGACTTACCTCACAAATGAGTAGCCTTTGTCTGGGAAAACTCTGATCTCCATGATCTGACCGAAGGGGGTGAAGGTCTGCCTCATCAGTTGCTCTGGAAACAAGGTACATCAGTAAGGATGGGGTCACCAATGACATCACATATTCCATCTAAATAACCTGCAAGTTATGTTGTGACTTCCATAGTACAGATTGTCTTGAGGTTCTGACCTGTGAGGCCTGTTGTGACACCTCCACAGTAGACGGTACAGTTGCTGGGACTGGACTGGTTCACAACCTCTTCAAACGACAGGTGTTTGGTGTTTGCTGCTCCACGGGGGAGAAGGTTGATTTAAAACATGAATGAAAAAATCTGCCAATTTTTTTCATACATTTTTTCCCAAATCGGATGCCAGCAGGTGTGCGCGCGAGTCCTTCTTTAGACTGTTGTGTCTAACTCACTCTCGTAGGTGGCTTTGGGCGCAGGGGGCTTCCTGGTGGCCCAGTTAGTCCTGATCTGCCGTCCTCCCAACCACTGACCTCCCATCTGTTGGATGGCATTCTCTGCATCCTACACACAAAGGCATACCATTTATTATGCATAGTGATAGTAATAATGGTGTAACATAGAATCTAAATCTCGTCTTCACCCATGTAAACTCAATAGCTCAAAGTGACTAAACATTGCTGGGTGACGTCTGAGGGGGGACACAAAAAAAGGAATGGAGCCTCACACTGCTCCGATGCTAATGATTTCTTGCAAGCCACAAACCCCAGATGCAGCACAGTAAGTGGAAGTTGGGAGGGGGCGGGCACTCACCCATTTGTTGAAGAAGGACACAAAGCCATAGCCTTTAGATTTGCCAGTAGCCATGTCTTTCACCACCCGAGCATCACTGTGGACAGAGACAACAGGAAGTTATGGCCTCTGCCAACTGATCCATTTCTAGGAAGATTTTCCTTGCCACCAACTAACTGGGTTTCTGTCTAGGGAGGTTTCGGCCCCACGTTGCTGTAAAGCGCTGGATGATAAGTATGTTACGAAGAAGTGCTGTGATTAGTATTTCATTAGCTGCTTGATGAGAGACAAAGACCTGTAGAGAACAGATTTTACAGATGAATGCTGCGAATACAGCTTGTTCTCGTGTTCAATCAATAACATTCACGATTGAAGGAACATATCTTTGTCGTGTTTTTGAATAAGCATAACAGAGAACAACTGGGGTAGGGAGAAACAGAGAACAACTGGGGTAGGGAGAAACAGAGAACAACTGGGGTAGGGAGAAACAGAGAACAACTGGGGTAGGGAGAAACAGAGAACAACTGGGGTAGGGAGAAACAGAGAACAACTGGGGTAGGGAGAAACAGAGAACAACTGGGGTAGGGAGAAACAGAGAACAACTGGGGTAGGGAGAAACAGAGAACAACTGGGGTAGGGAGAAACAGAGAACAACTGGGGTAGGGAGAAACAGAGAACAACTGGGGTAGGGAGAAACAGAGAGCAACTGGGGTAGGGAGAAACAGAGAGCAACTGGGGTAGGGAGAAACAGAGAGCAACTGGGGTAGGGAGAAACAGAGAGCAACTGGGGTAGGGAGAAACAGAGAGCAACTGGGGTAGGGAGAAACAGAGAGCAACTGGGGTAGGGAGAAACAGAGAACAACTGGGGTAGGGAGAAACAGAGAACAACTGGGGTAGGGAGAAACAGAGAACAACTGGGGTAGGGAGAAACAGAGAACAACTGGGGTAGGGAGAAACAGAGTACAACTGGGGTAGGGAGAAACAGAGTACAACTGGGGTAGGGAGAAACAGAGAACAACTGGGGTAGGGAGAAACAGAGAACAACTGGGGTAGGGAGAAACAGAGAACAACTGGGGTAGGGAGAAACAGAGAACAACTGGGGTAGGGAGAAACAGAGTACAA
This sequence comes from Oncorhynchus nerka, assembly GCF_034236695.1. NCBI lineage: Eukaryota > Metazoa > Chordata > Actinopteri > Salmoniformes > Salmonidae > Oncorhynchus > Oncorhynchus nerka. Next base: position 26,342,074 of record NC_088399.1, read on the forward strand.
CTGGGGTAGGGAGAAACAGAGTACAACTGGGGTAGGGAGAAACAGAGAACAACTGGGGTAGGGAGAAACAGAGAACAACTGGGGTAGGGAGAAACAGAGTACAACTGGGGTAGGGAGAAACAGAGTACAACTGGGGTAGGGAGAAACAGAGAACAACTGGGGTAGGGAGAAACAGAGAACAACTGGGGTAGGGAGAAACAGAGAACAACTGGGGTAGGGAGAAACAGAGAACAACTGGGGTAGGGAGAAACAGAGAACAACTGGGGTAGGGAGAAACAGAGAACAACTGGGGTAGGGAGAAACAGAGAACAACTGGGGTAGGGAGAAACAGAGAACAACTGGGGTAGGGAGAAACAGAGAACAACTGGGGTAGGGAGAAACAGAGAACAACTGGGGTAGGGAGAAACAGAGAACAACTGGGGTAGGGAGAAACAGAGAACAACTGGGGTAGGGAGAAACAGAGAACAACTGGGGTAGGGAGAAACAGAGAACACTCACGATATCCTCCCAAAGGGGGCGAAAGCAGCCTTGATGTCATCCGTGGTGATTTCAGGACTGAGGTCTCCAACGAAAACATGGAAGTGATCTGAACGCAAACAGAACCATGTGTATAAAACATTTTTGAAGATGACAAAAAGTCAACTCATTTTAGGCAGCCATGCTAACGATTCTTGGAATAATCTTGGGTAACACAAGTGTGCTCTAAATGCCCCATACACAAAGTCTAGCCACATTTGAATAATTATTATATTTCCATGCTTTATATAGGCACTACTCCTTTAACACAGTTAGGTACAGTGCATGTCAAAGTATAAATAGAGATAGTACTCACTGCTTGTGTCTTTCTTCTGGCTGCTAGGGGTTGTGGCCCAGTTCACCTTGACCTCCTAAAGAAGAGAAAGAGATGGAAAGAGAAAAAGATAGAGGGGGATGGAAAGAGGGGTGAAAAGCAAGCCTTACTTGTACAGCACGCGTCTGTCAGCCTGTTAGAGGTCTTGTTGTAGTCACACCAGTGATAGAGGGAAAGCCTGGTCACACTCAGACTACGTCACAATTCAGTCTCACCGTCTAATCAATCAAATTTGGAACAAAACGTCTAGGAAGTTAAAAAAAAGGTCCAAATAACAAGGGACTTACAAACAAGTGAATTTTACGAACTTGTATTACTCCTCAAATGGTCCTTCAATACCTGTTGAGGATAAAATATTTTCAACTGAATGTGTCTTTAAAGATATAAATAGTATTATTTGGATTCTTTATGCAAAGGATTTTTGCAAAAGAACACATTGTACAGAAAAATAGGGGTAGAAGTATAGGAGTGTTATTTGAAACCGGTCAATGGGGGACACTACTTAGAAAGATTACACAACCCAACCAGGTTTAAAGTCATTGGACATGCTGCCAATATTAATTGCCTATGCCAAGTTGTCTTCTGAGCATGAAACTGTACATGGGTGACGTCCAGAAGCTGTTTCTACCAGTAGGATTAAATAGTGTGTAGAGTAGTAAGCCTATTAGCTACAACCAATCTGGGATGGCCAGGGTGCCCAATCAGTAGCTAGCAAAAAATAAATAAATCCATAACATCTTATCAACAGGAGTTTCATAGTGTTTGAATTCAAGTGCAATCCATCGTCCACGCTCCTTCATTCAGTATCTCCCCCAGGTCAAATGAACCAGACGTTTCATTTACATTGCGAGATCTGCTGGCTTCAAACCCAAATGAATGGGAAAGATTGTAATATGACTGAATTCGATGGTGCCAATGTCAAACTTCCCCATTAATTAGAGATTGAGGCCTGCAGATTGATCCTATTTTTTTTTTTTTTAAATGGCATCTACACAACATTTGTGTGGAATATGTAGTCTTATCTGGGCTATCATTAGACATGTGAGGAATGGAGACAGATTTCAGGGTGAAGAACAAAGTAGCCTACCGTTGTAAGGAATGCTGCAAGACCATTCAAATGTAGCCTACCGTTGTAAGGAATGCTGCAAGACCCTTCAAATGTAGCCTACCGTTGTAAGGAATGCTGCAAGACCCTTCAAATGTAGCCTACCGTTGTAAGGAATGCTGCAAGACCCTTCAAATGTAGCCTACCGTTGTAAGGAATGCTGCAAGACCCTTCAAATGTAGCCTACCGTTGTAAGGAATGCTGCAAGACCCTTCAAATGTAGCCTACCGTTGTAAGGAATGCTGCAAGACCCTTCAAATGTAGCCTACCGTTGTAAGGAATGCTGCAAGACCCTTCAAATGTAGCCTACTTATATTTACAAAATAATAATAAATTCTGGTGTTGCGGTTTCATTGCTAAATGAGGAAACATTCCATGCATGTCATACTCCCTGATGTTTAATGTCAACTGTTGAGATTGAACTGATCAGTGTGATACCCAGTCAATGAGACTCAGTCCCAAATCAACCCCACCCCTAACCATTCCTCATAGGGCAGCCATATTGCTTGCGCCAATCTGACCTTTCCAGTCCTACATCAAGTAGGCCAACCCTCTCCTCCTTCCCCTCCCCAAGCCGACCCAACCAGACTCACCCTGTAGATACGATAGCTTACCTTACCCATTATTTTACGACCATTCATGGCTGCGAGTGACGAGGCAGCGTGCCTGTGTTCGTAGAACTCCACAAAGCAGTATGGGTCATTACCTGCCGTCTGGAGGGGAACAGGGGACAGGAACAGGGACTTTACCTTTGACACCAGACCTGCCCACCGTTTCATCCTACCCTTGTGAAATGTCGGTCTAGTTGAGTCTCCCTCCTTAAATAAGAATTTGTTACTAACTGACATGCCTAATTAAATAAAAACAATTAAAATGTAAAGCATTTTATACTCCAGTTAGCCTATACAAATAAAATCCATTCATCATCATTTACAGATTGGCCAAACAATCTTCCCTCTATTTAGCTTGACAGACTCAATGTAAATCAATACCAGAAGAAAGACTCGCAACAGTACAATGTGTTCTTAAACTGGCAGCTGACTATTACTGGTCAAAGCTATTCTAATTTGGCTAGTGAGTCCTGGGTCACTTTCAGTGGGTGCCAGATAAAGCAAGTGTGTAGGACAGACATCCCTCTGTCATGTAGAACAGTGAATTGTGTGGTCATATTGGTTTTTCTTTAGGCTTTATACATTAAATTCCTATCTGCAATGTGTTGCAGACCACTGAATAGGCCCCTAGTCATGGTTGGCGCTCAGTAGGGACAAAACTAGAGAAAATGTTTTTGAAGCAGTGGTACCCCTCTCAACGAGTGCAAATACAGATGGGACGTTAAACTGAATGATCGACACAGACCATACCAATCACTTATCGCAGGCATTTTGCTGATATTGTTCATTAAGATAAGTAGCATATACAAGATAAATGTGACGTTTGAAATGAAATAAATTATCTAATATGAGTGATTGTTAATGGGACAATTGGTGCCTAGAACCATCAAACTAGTAGTAGTAGTTTAAATGATAATTTACTAAATCTGCAGTGCACATTAATATTATAAACTTGTCCTATTCATTGCCATCACCACAATTCAGGCAATTTATTGCAATATGGATTTTGTCCATAACGCCCAGTTCCAAGTCTAATCATAATGCTCTTTTTGTTTTTCCATTTCAAAACATTCTCTCCCATTTGTTCTGACTAAACATGGTGCAGTGGTAAGTAATTCTGAGTTTAATCTGATTGGAGAAGGTTCATTCCTAGCCAATAGTTAGGACTCACGTCTACTATCATTTTACAGCTCTTGCAGGGGCCGATCTGTCCAAACAGCTGCATGATGAGGGCTTCAGTCACATCCCGGGACAGGTTCCCAACATACCTGCAGCACAGTGACAACACATCAGCATGGACACCCTGGGTTCAACTCAGCAAACACAAGATACTCCGAATGCTCCACTTACCTGATAGACAAGGAAGTGTGGTTGTGAAGATCTGGATTTAAAATGGATAGTTCACCACCATCGACAAAAGTACAGCGGTATAAACCGTCTGGAATTGTTTCTTATTTTGGGGTGAACTATCCCTTTAACTCAGTGTATTCTACCTCACAGCTAACAATTAAGATATTAAAATGGATACCAGCCCATGCAAGGCACCATATAGCAACAGTGGCCACATGAAGACAACTGAGGTGAAACTGAAACCATAACATAAGGCAGTGCCATACAAAACCAGTCAAGTAACGTTAGTCGGCTTTGTTTGGAAAGTAGACACCTGGCTTTTACAGCTACTGAACATAATATTTGCAACATTCTCAAGACAGATTATGTTAGTGTCGCAGTTTGTGTCTAACGCGAGAAAAACTAACACAAATGTATAGAGTAAGTAACATTCAGTTAGAATTGACTAAATTAGGCGCCTAGGCCCCAGAATCTGGGCATCCGAGAGGACTAGGCCGCGCTTTCACATTGCATTCAACAATTTCTATATGTGCATTATCATGCATGGCGAGTGTCGTAGTTCCAACTAACACATTCATGTTAGCTAGCTGGCATACCCAATCTGAATCTCAGATTTGTAGAGGTATGGTAGGTAGTTAGCCAACAGCAACAGATAACACATTGATGTCCGACTATGATTGATCATTGATGTATGCCGAGCAGTGTAGGTATAGCTAGATAGCCAACGTTAGCAGTTAGGTTGTGTTTTCTTGAATACTGTATGGACACCGGTGTAGAAATGTAACGTTATAAGGCTGACGACAACAGCATTGTTCAGCATGATACTGAAGCTAATTTAGAGGCCCGGCATGCTGTCGACAAGAGTTAGTAAGCAAGATAGCTAGTTATCCTGCTAATCATGCGAACGTTAGTCTTCCTCAAATATGACATTACCAAAATATGCTAAATGTACATTTAACACCAATAGGCGAACAAGAACATCACAATATCTCTAAATGATGATATCTAAAAAGGCGGCTTTAGAGACAATTATGCAAGTTTCAACAATGTTCTCTCTTCTACAGCATAGGTGGCTACAGTGCCTTTGTCTTTAAAAAAATGGACACGTCTGACATGTTAGTTAACTAGCCTATTAGCCAGTGCATTTCCATCATAAACCCAGTGGGCTGGCTCAGTTCTAGCTAGCTAATAAACAAGGGGGGGGGGGGGGTAGAGAAATGACTGACATGATTATTATGAACCACATCATATGAAAATGCAATTGACACATAAGACCGATGCACTGATACTTGAAATAAATGGTCATTCGGCTAGCTAATAGCGTGCCGCTATTCATACATACAGGGTCTTGGGTGTTTCGTCGTCCATCATATTTTCCGACCGAGGTTGAGATCGAACCCTGAGAGAAAAATCCACGTGTGTCGTATTCTATGATGACCTTGGATTCTTGCTCCTTTACCCTATTTTGCTGATGTCCACTGAGCAATATCCAAAAATGTTTTAATGCGCAGTAAATCGCTCCGCCGCCCCTGCTAACTTCAATTATGAACAATAGAAAAGCGACATAAAATGGCGGAGAAGGAGAGCGGATATACGGCATCGCTAAGGTATAGCATCGCATGCGCACTGTGGCTTTGGTGAAAGTACTGGCAGGACGGCGCGATGACCAAAATAAGACTTGTAATGCAACGATTGATTAACAGTAACATATGACTTGTGCTATGGATGGCATGTTGGATATTTATTTGTATGCGTATGTAAAATGTAAGAGAAATTTGTGATAGAATGTAACAAAATACGTGCGCCGCCCGGGAATCGAACCCGGGTCGCAAGAATGGGAATCTTGCATGATACCACTACACCAGCGGCGCATTAAAATAGCTAGGACAATATGGGTATTTTACCTTTACCGTAATAACATCACTTCGACTGCAATTTTACATTTATTAAAATGTGTTCCTCTTGTCAATGATTTTGAACGAGGCTGTGTTAGAACAAAGACGGTTCAGGTGTCCTCACTGAAGTTATATGCACCATCAGTGGTGTAACGTGACTTGCCTAGTTAAATAAAGATTAAATAAATACATTACTTGTATTTTTTTGAGGGTATCTGTACTTTACTATTCATATTGACAACTTCTACCCCTCTACAATCCTAAATAGAATAATGTACTTTTTACTCCATACATTTTCCCTGACACCCAAAAGTACTTGTTACACGTAGAATGCTTAGCAGGACAGGAACATTCACATATGTATGAAGAGAATATCCCTGGTCATCTCTTCTACAGCTGATCTGGCGAACTCACTAAACACAAACGTAAATGTCTGAGTGTTGGGAGTGTGCCCCGACTATCCGTGAATAAAATAAAAATCGTGCGGTCTGATTTGCTTAATATAAGGAATGTAAAAAATATTTAAACTTTTGATGTTTAGTATATTTTTGCAATTACATTTCAAACTAAATAATTTCAGACTTTTACTCTAGTAGTATTTCACATTAGTCGTTTTCTATTAAGGTATCTTTACTTTACTCAAGTATGACAACTGGGTACTTTTCCCCACCACTATGCACCAGCCATCAAGTCCTGCATAATCAAATTAGACAGCAGACAATTTACTTATTTATTTCAACACATGTATAAAAACAAATAAGACCATTTCAAATAACCACACATTAGATTGGAAATATAGTGGGTAGCCACACTGACCCAGGGGTCTGAATTTCAGTGCTCTGTACACATCTGGGTAAGGTGGAAGAAATGTTGATTAATCCAAATTGCACTCAGGTCAAAAGTAGTGTTCTATATGAGGATTGGCCAGAGTGTTCTTTTATTTCATAAACAACCTAGTAGTCCCTCATCTAGGGCAGATGTGCTGGTTAGTAATAAGATTCTCCATTCTCTTGATCTTGCGTTTGTTCGTGGGCATTTGTTTGTCGTAAATGCCGTGTCGTATCAGGTGTTCCTTGCTGTGGTGGACCAGGGCCCCATGCTGCAGCTGGAAAGAGCACAGTGCCTGCAGAGGCTTCAACAGAACCTGGAAGGGACAGGAAGATGAAATGTCCAGTCACGTACAGGCAGATTGCTGCAAAGGGCCATCCTCCATCATGGTGTGGGTCTTATGCTCAGGAGCAGTGTTTGGGTCTTTACTCACAAAAAGTAATATATTATTCATTACGCATTACTTCTTTCAACAATAACTAATTACTTCACTTATTACTCCTTGGGAAAAGTAATTTGTTACACTAGTTATTTTTTTACTTTTTGCATTACACACCAAAATGTTGCAAGTCCTCACTAAATGTAAACAACGTTACGTTAAGTAGGCCGATACACCAAAACAAGTACCTTAATAATGACAGATTCTACCATGGATAAGGGCAGCATTTCGTCTTACTACATACCCAGATAAAAGCTTGTTCAGCTCTCCCTAATTCTACACCCTGTCCTGCTGAATGATTCAAATCAAGCCTAGGTTGTGTGAATGAGGTAGGCCTACAGACATCTGCAGCAGCAGTCAGGTATCGGGGGTCTTTCCATACAAGTTTTGTGTTGCCTTTGCAGAGTACTTCCATGTTGAGAAAGTCAATGTATAAGACGCTTGTCATTTTCATCTCTCTCATTAAAGCAGTTAGTAGTAGTGTGTGCATAAACAGGAACTTCGTGAGACTGAGAACAAAAAAAAATGTGTTTAAAAGATATATATTGCAACATTAGAGAGGGAATAATAATCACAAATATTTACTTGGATCAATAACTAAATAGGAAGGGAATGATGACAAAAGTAACAATCAATTTATTTGATCAGAAACTATAAAGTTATTACTCAAATTGGAGCAGTAACTCCATTACATTACTGGTTACTATAAAAATTATTATTACTGTAACACGTTGCTTTACAATACATTACCCACAACACTGCTCAAGAGGGTAAGGTAAGGAGGGTAGAAGTCGTGAGATGTTATAGAAAGTACAGATAGAAATGGATGTTGTCTATTATGCAAACTGGAAACCATATATCTTGAGGCCCATTTATTGTAGCTGGGGATGTTAACAAAGCACATTTGAGAACAAGGCTACCTAAATTCTATCAGCATATTGGCTGTAGCACCCGCACTGGTAAAACACTGGATCACTGCTACTCTAACTTCAGCAATGCATAAAAGGCCCTCCCCCGCCCTCCCTTTGGCAAATCCAACCACGACTCCATTTTGCACCTCCCATCCTATAGGAAGAAACTCAAACAGGATGTACCCATGCTAAGGACTATTCAATGCTGGTCTGGCCAATCAGAATCCACGCTTCAAGATTGTTTTGATCATGCGGACTGGGACATGTTCTGGGTAGCCTCAGAGAATAATATTGACGTATATGCCGATTCAATAAGTGAGTTTATAAGGAAGTGTATAGGAGATGTTGTACCTACAGTGACTTAAAACCTACCCTAAGCAACAACCGTGGATAGATGGTGGCATTCCTGCAAAACGCGAACCTCCGCATTTAACCATGGAAAGGTGACTGGGAATATGGCTGAATACAAACATAGTAGTAATTCCCTCCACAAGGCAATAGAACAAGCGAAATGTCAGTATAGAGACAAAGTGGAGTCGCAATTCAACGGCTCAGACACGAGACGCACAGTTGAAGTCGGAAGTTTACATACACTAGAATCATTCAAACTCGTTTTTCAACCACACCACAAATTTCTTGCTAACAAACTATAGTTCAGGCAAGTCGGTTAGGACATCTACTTTGTGCATAACACAAGTAATTTGTTCAACAATTGCTTACAGACAGATTATTTCACTGTATCACAAATCCAGTGGGTCAGAAGTTTACATACACTAAGTTGACTGTGCCTTTAAACAGCTTGGACAATTCCAGAAAATGATGTCATGGCTTTAGAAGCTTCTAATTGGCTAATTGACATCATTTGAGTCAATTGGAGGTATACCTGTGGATGGATTACCTTCAAACTCAGTGCCTCTTTGCTTGACATCATGGGGAAATCAAAAGAAATCAGCTATACCTCCACAAGTCTGGTTAATTCTTGGGAGCAATTTCCAAACGCTTGAAGGTACCACATTCATCTTTACAAACAATAGTATGCAAGTATAAACACCATGGGACCACACAGCCGTCATACTGCTCAGGAAGGAGACGCGTTCTGTCTCCTAGAGATGAACGTACTTTGGTGCGAAAAGTGAAAATCAATCCCAGAACAACAGCAAAGGACCTTGTGAAAATGCTGGAGGAAACAGGTACAAGAGTATCTATATCCACAGTAAAAACGAGTCCTATATCGACATAACCGGCTCAGCAAGGAAGAAGACACTGCTCCAAAACCACCATAAAAAAAGCCAGACTATGGCTTGCAACCGCACATGGGGACAAAGACGACACTTTCTGGAGAAATGTCCTCTGGTCTGATGAAACAAAAATAGAACTGTTTGGCCATAATGACCATCGGTATGTTTGGAGGAAAAAGGGGGAAGATTGCAAGCCAAGAACACCATCCCAACCATGAAGCACGGGGGTGGCAGCATCATGTTGTGTGGGTGCTTTGCTGCAGGAGGGACTGGTGCACTTCACAAAATAGATGGCATCATGAGAAGGGAAAATTATGTGTATATATTGAAGCAACATCTCAAGACATCAGTCAGGAAGTTAAAGCTTGGTTGCAAATGGGTCTTCCAAATGGACAATGACCCCAAGCAAATTTCCAAAGTTGTGGCAAAATGGCTTACGGACAATAAAGTCAAGGTATTGGAGTGGCCATCACAAAGCCCTGACCTCAATCCCATAGACGATTTGTCAGGCCTACCAACCGGACTCAGTTACTCAAGCTCTGTCAGGAGGAATGGGCCAAAATTCACCCAACTTATTGTGGGAAGCTTGTGGAAGGCTACCCGAAATGTTTGACCCAGTTAAACAATTTAAAGGCAAGGCTACCAAATACTAATTGAGTGTATGTAAACTTCTGACCCACTGGGAATGTGATGAAAGAAATAATAGCTGAAATAAATCACTCTTTCTACTATTATTCTGACATTTCACATTATTAAAATAAAGTGGTGATCCTAACTGACCTATACAGGGAATTTTTACTAGGATTAAATGTCAGGAATTGTGAAAAACTTCAATGTGTGTATTAGGTAGTTGTTGTGGAATTGTTCGATTACATGTTAGATATTGCTGCACTGTCAGAACTAGAACGCTACACTCGCAATAACATCTGCTAACCATGCATATGTGACCAATAAAATTAGATTTGTAGAACAAGTATGATTGTCTGTATATATATATATATATATGATTGTCATGTCACGTACAGTATAGGTCTATATGCTACCCACCTCCTGTATTGCTTCGTTCCTCTCTAGGATGGACAGGGTGACAGCAGCACACTCCAGGGTGGACAGGCAGATGTTAGATGGCTGAGAACGGATCACATACTGGCTAGTCTGCTCACTCCTGCTCAGCTGTACCTGAAATACACAACGCAGCAGACTCCATTTCAACAATAAAAATAACCAGACCATACACTTGAAAGCCCTTGATTTGGCTTGTAGTTTGCACTTTTGGGACTATTGCATTGGCTTTATTGTACTTAATCAATACACCCCTGGTGTAAAGAAACCTGGTTCCATTATACTCAATCTACAGTGACTTGCAAAAGTATTCACCCCATTTATTATAGCTGCGAGTATCTTGGGGTGTGTCTATAAGCGTGGCACATGTAGTCACTGGGATTTTTGCCCATTCTTCAAGACAAAACTGCTCCAGCTCCTTCAAGCTGGATGGGTTCCCCTGGTGTACAGCAATCTTTAAGTCATACCACAGATTCTCAATTGGATCGAGGTCTGGGCTTTGACTAGGCCATTCGAAGACATTTATAGGTTTCCCCTTAAACCACTTGCGTGTTGTTTTAGCAGTATTCTTAGGGTCATTGTCCTGCTGGAAGGTGAACCTCCGTCCCAGTCTCAAATCTCTGGGAGACTGAAACAGGTTTCCCTCAAGAATTTCCCTGTATTTAGCGCCATCATTCCTTTCATTCTGACCAGTTTCCCAGTCCCTGCCGATTTTCTTCTCGGGGTGATGAGGTGTTGGGTTTGCGCCAGACATAGTGTTTTTCTTGATGACCAAAAATCTCAATTTTAGACTCATCTGACGGCAGGGTAGCCTAGTGGTTAGAGTGGTGGACTAGTAACCGGAAGGTTGCAAGTTCAAACACCTGAGCTGACAAGGTACAAATCTGTCGTTCTGCCCCTGAACAGGCAGTTAACCCACTGTTCCTAGGCCGTCATTGAAAATAAGAATTTGTTCTTAACCTCTTGAACCTCTGGGGGCAGTATTTCATTTTTGGATGAAAAACGTTCCCGTTTTAAACAAGATATTTTGTCACGAAAAGATGCTCGACTATGCATATAATTGACAGCTTTGGAAAGAAAACACTGACGTTTCCAAAACTGCAAAGATATTGTCTGTGAGTGCCACAGAACTAATGCTACAGGCGAAACCAAGATGAAATGTCATACAGGAAGTGAGCCAATTTGGACTATTTTGTGTATGTCCATTACATGAAATCCAAATAAAAATGCATTTAAATGACAGGTTATAATGCAACAAAATAGAAAAAGTGCTCCAAGGGGGATGAATCCTTTTGCAAGGCACTGTATTGTGCCCTGTTGAAGTATAGCTGTTCCACCTGTTTGGGCTGGTGGAGCAGGGTGTTTCTGAGGAACATATCTTTTGCCTGGCTCCAGGTGCCATCGATGATAATGACATTGGGTCCCACTGCCCTCACAAATTGCTCTCCCATCCTGTCCTGGTCTTGTTTCTGGACTAGCTCCTCCAGGTTCTGAGCATCTGGTCCCGGGTACAGTATCAGGGTTCTGCTGTCTCGACACACTGCAGCCAGCTCTGGGTTCCTGTAAGGCAGAGAGAGAGGCAACATGTTTAGAGAGAATGATGTACGTGTCACGTTTGTCGTATGGAGGAGACCAAGGCACAGTGTGATATGAATACATCTTCTTTAATAAGACGAAGAACACTTAAACAAACAATACAAAATAACAAAACAAACTTTCCCAATCAGAGACAACGATAAACACCTGCCTCTAATTGAGAACCAATCTAGGCAACCATAGACATATATAAACACCTAGATTTTTTAAATGTTATTTTACCTAGGCAAGTCAGTTAAGAACAAATTCTTATTTTCAATGACGGCCTAGGAATAGTGGGTTAAATAACTGTTCAGGGGCAGAACGACACTTTTGTACATTGTCAGCTCGGGGATTTGAACTTGCAACCTTTCGGTTACTAGTCCAACACTCTAACCACTAGGCTACCCTGCCGCCCCAGATGATAAACAACCCCATAAACCTACTAAACCCCTAGACAGTACAAAAACACCCATGTCACACCCTGACCTAACCAAAACAATAAAGAAAACAAAGAATACTCAGGTCAGGGCGTGACAGTACCCCCCCACAAAGGAGCGGACTCCGGCCGCAAAACCTAATCGAAAGGGGAGGGTCCGGGTGGGCTTTTTTATAGCGGCGGTTCGGGTGCAGAGCGTGGACTCCGCTCTACCTCAGTCTTGGCCCACTTAGGCGGCGCCTCTGGAGTGGGGACCCTCGCAGCGGACCCCGGACTGAAGATCATCGTAGAGGGCATAACTGGACTGAGGAGCGTCTCTGGCAGCTCCGGACAGGAGGGAGATTCCAGCATCGCCGGCGTGACAGGTGGTATCGGCGGCTCCTGGTTGGCTGACGGCTCTGGCGGCTCCTGGCTGACGGCTCTGGCGGCTCCGGACAGGAGGGAGACCCTGGCGGATCCGGACAGGAGGGAGACCCTGGCGGATCCGGACTGGAGGGAGACCCCGTTGTGGTAGGTTCCGGACTGCGGCCCGTCGTAGGTGGTTCCGGACTGGGTACCGTAGCCGGACGCTCCGGACTGGGTACCGTAGCCGGACGCTCCGGACTGGGTACCGTAGCCGAGACGCTCCGGACTGGGTACCGTAGCCGGACGCTCCGGACTGGGTACCGTAGCCGGACGCTCCGGACTGGGTACCGTAGCCGGACGCTCCGGACTGGGTACCGTTGCCGGACGCTCCGGACTGGGTACCGTTGCCGGACGCTCTGGACTGGCGAGGCGCACCGTAGGCCTGGTGCGTGGTGCCGGCACTGGTGGTACCGGGCTGGGGACACGCATCTCAGGGCGAGTGCGAGGAGCAGGGAGTACTGGACCCTGGAGGCGCACCGGTGGCCTGGTGCGTGGTGCCGGCACTATTGGTACCGCGCTGGAGACACGCACCTCGGGGCGAGTGCGGGGAGGAGGAACAGGGCGTACAGGGCTCTGGAGACGCACAGGAAGCCTGGTGCGTGGTGTTGGCACTGGTGGTACTGGGCTGGGGACACGCACCTCAGGGCGAGTGCGGGGAGCAGGCACAGGACGTACTGGGCTGTGGAGGCGTACTGGAGGTCTGGAGTGTAAAGCTGACACAACCCGTCCTGGCTGGATGCTTATTCTAGCTCGGCAAATGCGAGGAGCTGGAATGTAGCGCACCGGGCTAGAAATGCGCACTGGAGACACCGTGCGCATCTCTGCATAACACGGTGCCTGACCAGTTACACGCTCCCCACGGTAAGCGCGAGGAGTTGGCTCATGTCTCCTACCTGACTTAGCTAATCTCCTCGTGTGCCCCCGCCCAAAATTTTTTTTTATTGGGGCTGCCTCTCGATCTTCCGTGCTAGCCGTGTACCCTTATATCTTCGCCGTTCCTCCATTCTCCTGTATCCCTCCTCGCACTGTTCCAAAGAATCCCATGCAGGCTCTGGCACTCCCTGGATCGATCGACCAACTCTCAATCTCCTCCTAAGTTGTTACCCATTCGTCCTTCTCCCGGGTCCATTTCTCCATTAAGCGCTGTTCCTCCCAATCACGCTGCTTGGTCCTTTTATGGTGGGTTAATCTGTCACGTTCGTCGTATGGAGGAGACCAAGGTGCAACGTGATATGAATACATCTTCTTTAATAAGACGAAGAACACTTAAACAAACTATACAAAATAACAAGACGAACGTGAAGCTATACAATAAATGTGCATATGTAACAGTATAACTTTAGACCGTCCCCTCGCCCATACCCGTGTGCGAACCAGGTACCCTCTGCACACATCAACAACTGACACCCACGAAGCACCGTTACCCATCGCTCCACAAAAGCCGCGGGGAACCACTACAAGGGGAACCACTACTTCAAGGTCTCAGAGAATGTGACGTCACCGATTGAAACGCTATTTAGCGCGCACCACCGTCGCTAACTAGCTAGCCGTTTCACATCCGTTACACATACACAGGCAACTAGACATAGACATAGATAATAACCCACGAAATACCCAAAGAAGATGGCTGCCTAAATATGGTTCCCAATCAGAGACAACGATAAACACCTGCCTCTAATTGAGAACCAATCTAGGCAACCATAGACATATATAAACACCTAGATGATAAACAACCCCATAAACCTACAAAACCCCTAGACAGTACAAAAACACATACATCACCCATGTCACACCCTAACCAAACCAATAAAGAAAACAAAGAATACTCAAGTCAGGGCGTGACAGTATGTGTAATGTTCAGTATCGGACCAACATAAAGATAAATGTTTACCTCTCTTCATTGAATCTCCTTCCCACCAAGACCTTGCATTTTCCTGGGGGCAAACACGCAGCAAGGAGAGGGACGGTACGAAGCGCTCGACTCTCCTGAAAACACAGAGGAAATCATTTCCATTGTTATTTTTACTGACACAGTACTCAACCACACACACTGGATCGGAGGAGCATAGGGTCAACTGCAGAGCAGTAACCCTGAAGCAGTTTGGGGCATTACTCAAGGGCTAAACTCAGGGTTGTGAGTGAGTCGTTCCATGGGATTTTAATCACTTTATTAATGGACCCCTTGTGATTTGAACGAAACCTTCCATACATTTTTGCCCACGGTAGAAGTGGTCAGAAAGTGACTTTTTGGACCTGAATGCCAAAACATTGAGGGGCTCAACATTGACCCATTTTGTCTCCTCCACCTACCATGAGACAACCACGTCTTCCATCACCGAATAGAAAAAGTTTGAGTTTGATATATACTGAACAAAAATATAAATGAAACATATAAAGTGTTGGTTCTATGTTTCATGAGATAAAAGAACTGAGAAATGTTCCATACTCACAAAAGCTTATTTCTCTCAAATTGAGTGCACAAATTTGTTTAGATCCCTGTTAGTGAGCATTTCTCCTTTGCTAAAACAATCCATCGACCAGACAGGTGTGACATATCAAGAAGCTGATTAAACAGTATGATCATTACACATGTGCACCTTGTGCTGGGGACATCAAATGGCCACTCTTAAATTGTGCCGTTTTTGTCACAACACAATGCTACAAATGTCTCAAGTTGAAGGAGCATGCAATTGGCATGCTGACTGCAAGAATGTCCACCAGAGATGTTGCCAGAGAATTAAATACTTATTTATAAGTCGACTCTAACATCATTTTAGAGAATTTGGCAGTACGTCGAACCGGTCCCACAACCGCCGACCACATGTAAGTCAGTGAAGAGCCGACTCCGGGATGCTGACCTTCTAGGCAGAGTTCCTCTGTCCAGTGTCTGTGTTATTTTGCCCATCTTAATCTTTTCTTTTCATTGGCCAGTCTGACATATGGCTTTTTCTTTGCTACTCTGCCTAGAAGGCCAGCATAGAAGGCCAGTCTCCTCTTCGCGGTTGACGTCGAGTCTGGTGTTTTGCGGATACTATTTAATGAAGCCGCCAGCTGAGGACTTGTGAGGCGTCTGTTTCTCAAACTAGACACTCTAATGTACTTGTCCCCTTGCTCAGTTGTGCACCGGGGCCTCCCACTCCTCTTTCTACTCTGGTTAGAGCCAGTTTGTAGTACACAGCGTTGAAAGCGATCTTCAGTTTCTTGGCAATTTCTCACATGGAATAGCCTTCATTTCTCAGAACAAGAATTGACTGATGAGTTTCAGAAGAAAGTGCTTTGTTTCTGGCCATTTTGAGCCTGTAATTGAATCCACAAATACTGATGCTCCAGATACTCAACTAGTCTAAAGAAGGCCAGTTTTATTGCTTCTTTAATCAGAACAAACGTTTTTAGCTGTGTTAACATAATTGCAAAAGGGTTTTCTAATGATCAATTAGCCTTTTAAAATGATAAACTTGGATTAGCTAACAACGTGACATTGGAACACAGGAGTGATGGTTGCTGATAATGGGCCTCTGTACGCCTATGTAGATATTCCTTTTTTTTTACTCTGCCGTTTCCAGCTACAATAGTCATTTACAATATTAACAATATCTACACTGTACTTCTGATCAGTTTTATGTTATTTTAATGGACAATTTTTGGGGCTTTTCTTTAAAAAACAAGGACATTTCTAAGTGACCCCAAACTTTTGAACTATTTTGTATGTTGTAGCTCAGACCCTATTTGACATAATCTGAGGTGTTTATGTTGTGTTTGTGTTGTGCCTGCCATCAGTTGAGACACAGCATACTCTTGAATACAGGGTGGTTTCGTTCAAATCAAAAGGGGCGCAGTCAGAGAGTGATTGAAATTATATGGATCGACCCCCCCCCCCACACACACACACACACACACCCCACCTCTGCAGGATGCTGTACGATGTACAGACACGTGGAGACCTCCAGGGGGTGGACTGGCAGGAACGGGCAGAGACACACCTTCTGGGGACGGCTGTTTGGAGAGAAGTGGAGAGGGTGAAGATGTCTCCCAAACAGTCTTAAATAACTACCTTCCTCATCTGATACCTTTATATGTGACTGCCAGGGAGAGGTGAAAGGTATAATTATGGTGGATGACTACTGAGAATTTGCTTTAACATGGCCACAAATCAGTGTGCCGATAAAGGACTCAGTACTGGGGTGGTATTCATTACGCTGATTCTATTCCAAAATGTTTCGTCCAAACGGAAAACATTTTGCAACAAAAACTTGAGTTTTGTATTGGACAAGTTCAGGTAGGTCCCTCCCCGTTTGCTTCCTGTTGAGTCTGGCAAATGGTATCCGTTGCAATACATAATCAGGGTTGGGGAGTAACGGATTACATGTAAGGGATTACAAAAAATGGTAACTGTAATCCCTTACCATAAAAAAATACTGTAATCAGATTACCAATACTTTTGAAAAACTAGATGATTACTTTGAGGATTCGTTTTAAAATCCGAAAGGATGTTTGCGCAAAAAAATCTGTTTTCTAAATGACATTCAAATCAGCATTGAAAAAAGGTGCAAGTTTAAGTTTGTTCCATCTGAGCGAGTCTGACCACAAATCAGAGACCACTATGATGACACACCAAATGTGTTTGATGTATCGCGGGAAAAGAGCATTAATAGGCTTTTGTAGGCTACAGTCCAAGCTATGTCTTCCAATGGTGCGACTGCAGTCGGCATCCAAAGATAATCCAACTTTAATAAACGCTTGGAGGTAAGGATGACAGCAGTGGTGTAATCTACGGCGATACGGATATCACTTATTATTGATATCTACATAGTACATTGATGTGGATCACGCTGCTACTCTTTCATTTAGCTATTTGTGCCTTACGGATTGTGGTTGTTGTAGATGGCTGTTCACAAAACTAAATATGTTTTTGAACCCAATAATGGTTGAATTCAAGAAGTTTAAACTGTCTATCAATCATTGTTTTTGAAACCAGTGGACAGCGAATGAAAAATGCGCTCTTGCAACAGCTGCATAATGCGGATCCAAGCCTATGGAATAAAAGTGGGGCTTTTATTGATCAATCTAATTGATGCTGATAAAATAAATCCATAGGCCTAATGGACATGCTCAAACTTTATTTAACTAGGCAAGTCAATTAAGAACAAATTCTTATTTTCAATGACGGCCTAGGAACAGTGGGTTAACTGGCTGTTCAGGGGCAGAACGACAGATTTGTACCTTGTCAGCTCGGGATATGAACTTGCAACCTTTCGGTTACTAGTCCAACGCTCTAACCGCTAGGCTACCCTGCCACTTTTTGATAGACTTAAAGGGACAAGCTGTACCGGTAGTTGCTACATCCATTTTGGGATTCATAAATATTAAATATACAGTACCAGTCCAAAGTTTGGACACCTACTCATTGAAAAAAAAAAAAAAAAAAAAACATGAAATGAGCCCAATCATTCCTCCATGTCAACAAAATCATAAACAACAGAGTAGGACTGGCTAATATGTCCTTAGTTTTGGGGTCATACTCAGGTAAAATAATTTGGCTAATCTATACTTCCATATTTCCAAGTCCTATTCTTGAAGATCAAGGGTTATAACATTTATTGTAATGACTGGAATTCTGATAGACTTTGGTTTTTAATGTAAAACTATAATTGAATCATATTATTATATGTAGTAGAAAGCAATGGGTTAGAAGAAGCCTACATAACCAACCCATAAAGTAACATTTTACATCCATATATGGCCAGCTATGTAAACTTTGACATAGATTTATGCTGCAATAGATGTCGTTCAATTGATAACATACATTTGTGTGTTCTTCTAATGCCTCTTAAGGGGAAAGTAATCTAAAAGTAAATGAATATAATCAGATTAAGTTACTGCGTTTGGGGTAATCTAAAAATTACGTTACTGATTACAACGTTGGACAGGTAACGTGTAACGGATTACATTTAGAAAGTAACCTACCCAACCCTGGGCATAATGAATGAAGCACTGTACTATTTGAGAAGTAGTCTACCCCTAGCCTCGCGAGGGAATCCTTCCACATATCGTCTCGTTAGAAGCAGCAGAATGGTTCATGGAGAGAATGAATATCCTCATGTAGCTAGCTTGTTCTTAGGCGGGTTGCCTCCAAGGCTCGAACAGGGTACCACGGGTCTAATCATTAATCCAAACGGTTGTGTTTGGCATGAATTCGTGTAATCAATACAGCCCAACTGTAGCTACAGAATTGTAACTGGATATGTGATGGTCCATTACAGTAACTAGCTGATCTTAAATATTTGACTGATAAAGCTTTCGTTCACATACTATCAATCAATGGTGGTGGCAAAGATACTGGTAACTTCTATATTTTGTGGCGGTGCTCCCACTGAACTTACCAACATCGTAAACATGTGGGTCGTCTCTCGCAGACATCTACAGGCAGAGATCGCAAATCCCCAAAGCCGTCCACGTCTTCGTCATCTTGCGAAGAAGAGCTGCCACAATTGGCATATTCAACTGGAGCAAGAGGGTGGTTTAGGGAAAGATTTGAGAGACTTTGGCATGTTGTGTCCATTACAAATGTATGGAACATGAAAAAAAAAGGAAGGGAAACTCGTATCAGCTCTCGTCAGTAACATCAGAAGTACTTCCGGGTTACGGAATTTCGGACCTTTTCTAAATAAAAGTCCACCACGTAATAGTAGGAAGGTGTCATTAACCTGTATTTATTCATATGTATGAAAAATAATTGTCTAAACATTAACAATGATTCATATTCGTTCAGAAATTCTTATTCGTTCACATTTGCATTAAATGTGGGTTTTTAAACAGGTTCCAATGTTAATTAAATGCCCCCAATGCAAATCACTATATATCAGTGGAGGCTGGTGGGAGGAGCTATAGGAAGACGGGCTCATTGCAATGACTGTATTGGAACCAATGGAATGAAGTCAACGCGTTGTTTCCATCTGTTTGATTGGTTTGGTACCATTCCATTGACTCCATTCCAGCCATTACAATGACCCGGTCATCCTAAAACGCTTCCCACCAGCCTCCTCTGTTTTACATGCATTGCATATTGGCTTAAACATAAAAAACAAGTATTTGACCCGATGTAAAAGTAGGGTGGGGAGTACTCAGTAGGGTCTGTAGAATCTATATATAGTGTAATTTCATAGGGCCCTCTTTCATAGGGGGGCACACGGGGAGTCAGGCGATAGACCTGAGCCAACTCCCCGTGTTATGCGGAAGAAGCGTCGTACTGGTCAGGCACCGTGTTATGCCGTCAAGCGCACGGTGTCGCCAGTACGCGCTCATAGCCCGGAGCGCTATAGGCCAGCCCCCCTCAAGCACCTTTAAATAAATGGAGAGAAAAAGTGCCATGCGAGAGTGGGCATCCAGCCAGGGTGTATTGTGCCGGCTCAGAGTGTTTGGTCTCCGGTACGCGGTTTCGGCCCAGGGTATCCTGCGTCGGCTCTGTGTGCTGTGTCTCCGGGGCGCTGGGAGGCTGCGCCCTATGCCTGCGCTCCGCCCGTGCCGGGCGAATGTGGGTATTGAGCCTAAGGGAGAGGTGCGAGTGGTATGCACCATGTGGTCAGATTTTCTTTAACGTTTCTCATTTTAGATGCTGCTATACCAGAGCTTACTCTGACCATTTTTTTAGCTCTCACTCCCTCTATACCCTTGCCTGTTTTAGCACTTTTCAGATGTCGTTTACTCTGTATGACTGTCATAAAAATGCAGGTGCTGGGTTTGTGAGAGGGTTGCTTGGGTACATCTATATACATTCTCTATTATGTATTTTTAAGAGATGTTATTTATTCATGAATTATCCTCCTAAGCCTTATCTCCAAATCTAACATGGAAAAACTATGAGCCAAAACCATGATATATTCGCACATATCATGGAGTGAAAATGTGCACCGTGAGAGTACAGTACTAGTCAAATGTTTGGACACACCTACTCATTCAAGGGTTTTCTTTATTTTTTACACTTTTCTACATTGTAGAATAATAGTGAAGACATCAAAACTATGAAATGACACATATGGAATCATGTAGTAACCCAAATATATTTGAGATTCTTCAAAGTAGCCACCCTTTGCCTTGATGACAGCTTTGCACACTCTTGGCATTCTCTCAACCAGCTTCATGAGGTATTTACCTGGAATGCTTTTCCTACAGTCTTGAAGGAGTTCCCACATATGCAAAGCACTTTTTGGCTGTTTTTCCTTCACTCTGCGGTCCAACTCAACCCAAACCATCACAATTGGGTTGAGGTTGGGTGACTGTGGAGGCCAGGTCATCTGATGTAGCACTCCATCACTCTCCTTCTTGGTCAAATGGCCCTTACACACTCTGGAGATCTGTTTTGGGTAATTGCCCTGTTGAAAAACAAATTATAATCCCACTAAGCGCAAACCAAATGGGATGGTGCATTGCTGTAGAATGCTGTGGTAGCTATTCTGGTTAAGTGTGCCTTGAATTCTAAATACATTTTTTTTCAATCGCTAGGACCCATTTCTCAATACTTTTTCAAAACTCTTCACACAGTTCTCCTAACCAACTTTCAGCCTGGCATAGCAGTTAATTTCACATCCAAAATGCACTAAAACTACCAAAATACTTCATACATGTCTCAAATCAACTCATTCTTCCACACTACCAAAGGTTGTCACCTAACAAGCACACTTTGTCACTCATAAAACAATGACCTAAAAAGCTCTAACACTAAAAACAATGGGTTTTTTGGTTAAATTTCTTTCCTGTTTAGAATTCACTGCAGTATATGTTACGTGAAAGAATAAGACATGATGCAATATGCTTCAATATGTTTTGTCATTTTTTTGTCATTTTCTTATGTCAGACTGTTGGTAACAATGATTCGGAAGACAGGCACAGGAATGCGTAAAAGTTTTTTTTTTTTAATGATACCACAAATTACGGTGTGCCGTGTAAAGGCACGAAGACCAAACAAACACTTACACAAAACACAGGGTTGAAACCCAAACAAAAGAGTGAGGAGTACCTCAAATAAATACACATGCGCACAATGATTAACACACGGGACGAGACCCATAGTCATCTGCGCAATCCACAAGGGCACGAAAGCCCAAAACACACAGCACAGGTACTCGCGCGCACCAAGGGACATTGTAACAATAATGGACAGCACCAAGGTAAACAAAGGGCACATATATACAAATACAATCAGTGGGAATAGGGGCCAGGTGTGCGCAATGAAAGTTCCAAAGAGATCCGTGACAGTTCTGTATATTATAGTCATTTTACCTGGACATATTGGTTCCTGAGTTGCTTGGCTCGTGGGTTTGGAGGCTTTGTTCAATTTACTTCTGTAATGTTCAGTCAGATGTCCTTGCAGAATGCACATCTTACCTGTTGTTTTGCCGGAAATTTCTCACAATAGATGCCACTGTTGAGCGTTGCAGATTTGGCTGCACACTCAGACCAGCCTCTCTCATTGATAGATCATGATTTATTACATGATCAATTATAGTATCTCTAATCTCATCTGAGACTACAACTCTGGATCTTCCTCTCAGTCTTCTTCCTCCACGCATACGTACTCCTCTCCCTCTCCCAGCCACTCTTCTTCCTCTGTCAGCCACTTCTCTATCTCTGGCTGGGTTCATGTTTACATTACAGTACAGCATTACTCCTAAGAGGTCCCCTTTTGTATAGATGGTAATGCAATTGAAAGACTAACACCTGGGTAGGTGTTAGGCTACAATTGTTTTGATAGTACGTTTCTAATTAGCTAAAGTTGTCCAACATTTGGGTTGCTAGGTTTTTGCGTGATAAGACCACCCATCCACCCCAACCAACTGCCATACTAAGTAACCATTTATCTTATGTAACCATACCAAACATAACATATCATATCATTAGAGTATTGGATTTACATTTACTATGTCACATCTAGTCTGAGACCAGGCTGGCCTCGGTAACAGCACCTACTTTGAGGCTATGAGGTCAGTGAGCTCATGTTGAGTCTAAATCATACTTCTGCACTTTTGTAGTCACTTTAACTCTCTGCTGACTCACAAATTCAGGACTATATCTAAATGACAATACAGACTTTACACATTAAATCAGCCCAAAGTCAGCCTTGCCTGACAAAACATGCATCAGGTCAAGCGTTTTGGCTAGACAAATATATATATATATATATTTTTTTTTTATCAGTATCGTTACTGGCATACCTGTATGTAAATGTCCTAATTATCCGAATGATGATGAGCAGGCTGCAGACTTTACACATTTAAATCAGCCCAAGGTCAGCCTTACCTGCTGTCATGACTGTCCTGTAAGGATCTGAGTGGGTCAGATCAGGTTTGCAATGAATAACTCAACCAGACCCCCTTTCACCCACAGAGAGGGGAAGGAGAGAACTGGGCCAGGTTGACAGCTCATGCCCAGTTGTAAAAGTAAAGGAGAAGAAGACTCTCTCTCCATTAACAGACTTTTTCCTGACGAAACTCTAACAGTTTTTAAACAAATACTGGAACAATTTTTCTAAAATATGAAAAGGTTATAAAGGAAATAATGTAACTTGGAAAGTATATCCCCTTTATCTGTCAAATCTCCATCCTCTATATTGTATATGAGTAATGAAAAATGATGTTAAGATAGGAATGTGATTTTAGGAGCCATAAGATAATCTATCTCCTATAAACTCTGCATAGTAAGTAGCCATGCCCCAAGTGTGGTCAGAGAGCGTGTCAGACTGACGGAACCGTCCCCTTCGGCCAGAGTGCATAAAAGGACTGGTATGGAAATTAACATTAGACCAGAAAGGCGTTTGAAATGGTTGGCACTTTGAACCTCAACACGAGGTGAAGAAAATAAACCCACCTCCCAGACCAGAGAGGCGTGTAGAGTTGCAGCTCATGTCCAGAGGGGTTTGAACCTTGAATATCAATATGAGGAAGCAGCAAAAAGCTCACCTTCAGACAATCACTGGTATGGCTGATTATCAAGAAAAGCGAATTTAAGTGGGACCATCCTACTACTCTTCTCAAATCACCGTATTCTACTACTCTCATCACCAATAGGAACCGTCGACACGGCTGGCTGGCTATCTTCCAAGGAGCATCTTCCTGAGTGAACAACAGTAGCAGGCGGGAAAGGGGAGACCCATTTCGGACAATCAGAGCCACACAAGCATGCCGCTGAAAGGCCAACAACCTTCCTAAGTAGGGCTGGTTCCAACAGCGATAAATGGTAAATGAAGGCAGTCACACGTAAATACATTCATGATTTCTTACTTTGTGTGCAAAGTATATGATTACTGTGAGAATAGTTTCTAAAATGTATCAACAATAAGTCTTTCTTTTTCTCTCTCTCTCTCCCTCTCCATGTCATTGTGTAAAAAGCCACCATATTGTGTCAGTCTGCTAGGAACCTTCTTCTCATGTATTAAGTGTGTATGTTTATTCTGTGTTATTATTTAGTTAGCTAGAAAATAAATAATTCAACCAATTTGTGTAGCACTGAATCATAAGTAAGGCTGGGGTTTTTGCAGATCCAAGAAGGTTACGACTGTTCAGAATGATGATACGATAAGAGGTCATGATTTAATACGTTGACTGTTGGATGTGATAGGTAAAGACCTTTAGAGTTTAATTCGGGAGATGGTAACGCTTTAAACAACCGCTCTCGTGGTGCCCCAAATTTCTAATGAGTTAATTGTTACATGATTAATTTAATCGGGTAACAATTAAACATAGTTAGTTGATTCAGTCATCAGATGAATGAAAGTAAAGCCAGAACACTGCCAAAACATGCATCAGGGCAAGCGGTTTTTTTAGACAAATAAAATATTATTTTTTGAAGCTGTATCATAGTAAGATCATAATCACCCCAATTATGCCTGTAGTCTATCAATGGTTATCACGGAGGTTAACAGCACTTTTCTTCAACCAACCCTAGTCGCAATTCATCAAAAGGTTTGTATCTTGGACTTGGGTTTTTGGATTGAAAGTAGCAGGGATGTGGGTTCTGGTTTTTGTGATTGTGTGACATATTGTTGCCTCATAAAATAGCTACAGTGCCTTGCGAAAGTATTCGGCCCCCTTGAACTTTGCGACCTTTTGTCACATTTCAGGCTTCAAACATAAAGATATAAAACTGTATTCTTTTGTGAAGAATCAACAACAAGTGGGACACAATCATGAAGTGGAACGACATTTATTGGATATTTCAAACTTTTTTAACAAATCAAAAACTGAAAAATTGGGCGTGCAAAATTATTCAGCCCCCTTAAGTTAATACTTTGTAGCGCCACCTTTTGCTGCGATTACAGCTGTAAGTCGCTTGGGGTATGTCTCTATCAGTTTTGCACATCGAGAGACTGACATTTTTTCCCATCCTCCTTGCAAAACAGCTCGAGCTCAGTGAGGTTGGATGGAGAGCATTTGTGAACAGCAGTTTTCAGTTCTTTCCACAGATTCTCGATTGGATTCAGGTCTGGACTTTGACTTGGCCATTCTAACACCTGGATATGTTTATTTTTGAACCATTCCATTGTAGATTTTGCTTTATGTTTTGGATCATTGTCTTGTTGGAAGACAAATCTCCATCCCAGTCTCAGGTCTTTTGCAGACTCCATCAGGTTTTCTTCCAGAATGGTCCTGTATTTGGCTCCATCCATCTTCCCATCAATTTTAACCATCTTCCCTGTCCCTGCTGAAGAAAAGCAGGCCCAAACCATGATGCTGCCACCACCATGTTTGACAGTGGGGATGGTGTGTTCAGGGTGATGAGCTGTGTTGCTTTTACGCCAAACATAAAGTTTTGCGTTGTTGCCAAAAAGTTCAATTTTGGTTTCATCTGACCAGAGCACCTTCTTCCACATGTTTGGTGTGTCTCCCAGGTGGCTTGTGGCAAACTTTAAACAACACTTTTTATGGATATCTTTAAGAAATGGCTTTCTTCTTGCCACTCTTCCATAAAGGCCAGATTTGTGCAATATACGACTGATTGTTGTCCTATGGACAGAGTCTCCCACCTCAGCTGTAGATCTCTACAGTTCATACAGAGTGATCATGGGCCTCTTGGCTGCATCTCTGATCAGTCTTCTCCTTGTATGAGCTGAAAGTTTAGAGGGACGGCCAGGTCTTGGTAGATTTGCAGTGGTCTGATACTCCTTCCATTTCAATATTATCGCTTGCACAGTGCTCCTTGGGATGTTTAAAGCTTGGGAAATCTTTTTGTATCCAAATCCGGCTTTAAACTTCTTCACAACAGTATCTCGGACCTGCCTGGTGTGTTCCTTGTTCTTCATGATGCTCTCTGCGCTTTTAACGGACTTCTGAGACTATCACTGTGCAGGTGCATTTATACAGAGACTTGATTACACACATGTGGATTGTATTTATCATCATTAGTCATTTAGGTCAACATTGGATCATTCAGAGATCCTCACTGAACTTCTGGAGAGAGTTTGCTGCACTGAAAGTAAAGGGGCTGAATAATTTTGCACACCCAATTTTTCAGTTTTTGATTTGTTGAAAAAGTTTGAAATATCCAATAAATGTCGTTCCACTTCATGATTGTGTCCCACTTGTTGTTGATTCTTCACAAAAAAATACAGTTTTATATCTTTATGTTTGAAGCCTGAAATGTGGCAAAAGGTCGCAAAGTTCAAGGGGGCCCGAATACTTTCGCAAGGCACTGTATGTGCTCACCAGGAAAAGGTAGATTCTAGTGAGTTGGCAGGACCCTGGTTTTATGGACACACAATCAATTGTTTTGCCTGTACAGTGCAATATTTGTTTCATATAGTGTCCAGGCGTCCCCTTTTAAGCTGTTTGACCACAGTAAATGTCCAGCAACACTTTCTATGATCTAGCTTTTTCTTCAAACTCACCTGATTTGTATTCTAGGGACTCTCATAAGTAGACTGGACCCGGGTTCTATGGACACACTATCAATAATTTTGCCTGTAGAGTGCTATATTTGTACCGTATAGTGTCCAGGCGTTCCATTTTAAGATGTTTGACCACAGTAAAAGTCCTGTAACACGTGCTATGTCCTTGCTTTTTGTTCAAACTAGACCCTGGTTTTATGGACACACAATCGATCCTTTTCCCTCTACAGTTCAGTTTGTTAGTGCAGTAGAAAATACAGAAACACTTTTTTTTAAACATTACATTTCAAAATATAATCCTTGAACGATAGCACCAATAAATGAACAGGAATCATACAATCAAAATAATTATATATATTTTTGAATTGTTTTTGAATATACTTTTTACCAGTAGGCCATTATTGTTATTTACTATACTTAAGCTCCAACCATTTGTCAATGTGCTTCACCTTATAATATTATTTATCTTATATATAGTAATTATCTTTAGTTTAGATTTTCTCCCATGTAATTATATATTTTGTACATAATTTTTACATTACGCACTATGCAAAGCTGCAATTTGGGGGGGATTTGTATCATCCACACAGCGTGTGGACTAGGACTATAATGTTGCTTTTCAAAAATAGATATATATTATTGTAACATTTCAAATTACAATACAACAAAAAAACATAAGACATCACTGCACGTATATTTTCTCTGAAAAACATAAAATAATATTAAAAGTAGAAAAATGTAATAACAAGAACTGAGTTTCATAAATTAAAGTAAAATAAATACAATAAAGTACAGAGGTTACAGTAGTACAAACCTATGATAGAGTTGTAAGAATATATTAGTCAATAGAAGGGAAAAAAAAAATATATATATATATATATATTTAAATTATTGACTAATTCTAGATATTTTATTAAATATTGGATTTCAAGTAAAAAATATATTTTAAATATGTGTTTTTGTGTATATAAAATTTACCATGAAATTAACGACTAATTCGATAGTTTTGTTCTCATTTGATTTGAAAATGTTGCTGCCTTGACATTTGGAATTTCCTGGTGTTAAACTGCAGTTTAGTCTTTACTAGTAACTACAGTCATAAACCTCTCCTATTTCTACAATGTATTTTTAAACCGAACCTTAAACTTAACCACATTGCTAACCGTATTCCTAACCCTAACCTAAATTAAGATCTCATAAAAATGTGGATAATTTTTGTGTTTGTGGTAACTAGCGCACACCGCACAGTCGGTGCATTACCGTTTCATGCCGTTCAGGTGCGGGAAAGACCGTACGATTTTCCATTTGGCCAGAAGATGGCACTAAAGCCTTTCCACAAAATGTTAACAAAATGTTACAATCTCACCTGAAACTAAAAATGAAATAAAACACGCTGACGGTGATGTGAATGTGTTATCAAAATCTCTGTTATAGCCCCATATAACACAATACAATGCAAAACCCTTTGAAAACCAGTGAAAAGCACATCAACTCTTCACAGGGGAAGATAAACATTATGAATAGGCGAATGAAGAGGCATACTACATGAATACAAGAAAGGGAGCAGGTATGCAGATCTACTTCAGTTCCTCAGATTGAGTTGGCAGCTGCTTCAGTCTTCAGTTAGAGCATCTCTACAACAACAAGCTGACACACAGGGAACACTTGGGTGTAAACGTGTAAACTTATATTTCATTTCCATCCATACCTCACGTGGAATAAGAAACCTGAACATACAGTACATATCACACTATGTGTTTATGCTGCAAGGTTCTTTGCAGTGGGAGCCAATCCAAGAAGATGGTTACTAGGCCAATCTGAGAAGAGAACAGGGTTACAGAGACTCGGTGTCAAGATGGGGGTTGTCAGGCTCAGGCCAAGCATGGTTATTTATAGCCCTTTACAGTGAGTGGAGGCAAGGGGTGCACTTTAGACAACACACACACACTCCCTTCCTATAAGGTCATCAATGTGTATAAGAGGCTACTCATTTGACAAACCCCACCTCTCCAATTCCCCCCCTCCCCTTCCGTGATTCATACTTCCTATTTCTAACACACACACACGAATACAGACACACACACACAGGTTTTTTTCAACTGGCCACCATCCATTAACACAGAGGAGATTGGATGATCTGGAGCAGCGGCTA
This sequence comes from Oncorhynchus nerka, assembly GCF_034236695.1. NCBI lineage: Eukaryota > Metazoa > Chordata > Actinopteri > Salmoniformes > Salmonidae > Oncorhynchus > Oncorhynchus nerka. The sequence goes on from NC_088399.1 coordinate 26,370,810, forward strand.
TACGGTACACTCCTCTCTCTCAGATACAAAAGGAGAGGAAAATGGGTAGAACTTTATTTTACAGTTCAGAAATGATCAGATATTTATTTAGAAATGAAATGGTTAAATGGTAATAACCTAACAGTTACCTATGAGTCTGACTGACTGCTTAATAGAGAATCTCAGTTGAAAGTGTTTAGGCTGGGCCCGGGAAACCAGACCAAAAAGTGCTACTGTGCTACGGTTTAAAAATGGTCAAATAAGCAAGTATGCATAAAAATAAATATCCAGAAAAAACAGCCTGATCTGATAGACGTAACATAGTAAATGTAAATCCAGGACACTAAAATTAGTATAATAATGTATGTTAGTATGTTTACATAAGACAGATGGTTGTTTACATAAGACAGATGGTTACTTAAGGAAAAATTAAAGTAGGATGGTTAGTTGGGATGGTCGGTGGGCTTGAATGTCTAGCAACCCAATGGTTGCAATTTCACATCACAGACAACTTTAGCATTTAATTCATTAGCAACTTTTCAATTACTTGGTACTTTTAGCTACTTTGCAACTACTTAGCATATTAGCTAACCCTTCCCCAACCTTAACCCTTTTAGCTAATCCTTCCCCTAACATTAACTCTTTAACCGAACTTCTAAACTTAACCCTAACCCCTAGCCTACCTAATGTTAGCCAGCTAGCTAACGTTAGCCACTAGCCACCTAGCTAGAATTCATTACATATCATACAGTTTGAAAATTTGTAACATACTGTACATTCTGCAAATTCATAAAATATAATACAAATTGTAATTCGTAACATATCATCCACAAATTAATACATACCATGCGACCCATAACATATCATACTAAATGCAGTGTTTCGGATTTATGTACAGAATAGTACAAAATACTCTGAGACCAGGTTGAGAAAAAAATATGAAGTTCTGTAATTTTTACTTCAATTCATCATTTGACCTCTCAATTTCAAATTGCTGCAGCATAAAGCCAATAATGCTAAAGGATGATGCATCCGCCTTTGGCTGGGTCATTCACTGGGGCAGGAACGGAAGGAGTGGTCTGGCTAGGTCCTGTTGTAGGTTCAACTTCTAGCTTGGCTGACTCGGCTGGTTCAGCCTCTCCTTTAGCTGGTTCTGTTTTACTGTCCTGTCCTGTCAATACCGGGTCAGCCTCTGGCTTGGGGCTGTCACTCTCCTCAGCCTGAGGTGGTTCTGTGTTTTCTTCAGCCAATTCAGTCTTTTTATCCTCTGCTTTTACTGGTTCAGTAGCTATACTTGAGAGCAGCATAATCTGGGATTGGTAAAATGAGGATGAGCCGTCAACTGGTGTTGTCATATCTTTCTCCTCCTCCCTCTGTCCTGTCTCTCCATCCCCCTCTCCTTCATCAGCAGTCTCAGCTGGTGAAGCCTTCTCTTTCTCCTCCTCCCTCTCTTCCTTCCCTCTATCTCCTCCTCCCTCTAGGATCTCAACTGGGGTCTGGGCTCGAGCCAGTGGCGCTAGTTTCAGAGAGCTCTTGTGAGGTGCAGCTGGCTTCCTTCTAGGGGGGGCTACTGGCTTTGGAGCTTCCTGATTTGTGCCACTGTCACTCAGAGGTGGGAGTTTTTGTAGTTCCACTGTGGGAGCATCATGTTTGTATGAGAGGTCTTTGTCTGTGGGGGGCTCAGTGACACTCCCCCCACCAGCCCTCTCAGAGAAAGACTCTGGGTCAGAAAGTGGTGGATCATTTAAATCTGTGACAACGCCCTGACTCTTGTTCTCCTCCTCTGTGGTTTTCCCTTCTTTAACCACTTGAAGCTGAGGTGCTTCCTGCACCGTCTTTAAAACATTGTCTGCCTTAACATGTTTGTCCTCCTTCACACGTTCTGCATGGTTCTTTTCTTTATCCAGTGATGGGATGTACCGATCATCAGATGGAGAGGAACTGGCGTTCGTCCGGAAAAAATCTGTCATGTCATGCTCAGACTCCTGGATCTCCCCTTCTATCTCTCTATCATCAGGGTGGGAGAGAAAGCTGTCCAGCGTGTACAGTTCCTGTGCCCAAGTTCTGAAGCCTTCCTCTACTGCTGGTTCCCCTTCCAGCTCCACCATGGGAGTCTCGTCCTTCAGGACAAACTTCTCCAAGTACCCCCTGGCCTCCCGGTCTGAGTGTCTGCTGTGGAAGGACCTTTCGGAGGTCATACTCTCAGTGTCTTCCTCCTTCACTCCTTCCCTGCTGCCCACCGCCTCTTCATACAGGTCTGTGTAAAGGAAGGCCATGGCCGTAGGCTCTTCTAGCAGAGTGGGGTTGATGATTTTGGGGGGTCCCGAGGGGAGGAAGATGGGGGTGAGGACGGTTTCCTCGCTGCCGAAGAGGGCCGATCCACTCTCCTTCAGAGGGGACTTGGGTGACTTGTCTACTGCGCCCTCCTCTACTTCCAGATAGTTCTTAGAAGGCATATTGTCCATACCGCCGTAGAACACCTCATCTAGATGGTCACTGGAGATTTCTTCTCCGCTAACGCCTGTGCTGGAACCTCCCAGGTCTTCGGTCACAGGTGCGGCATCTTGGAGCTGTTCCGGCTCCTCACTCACCTGCTGGTTTTCCTCTCCACAGTCTGCTTCCTCCTCCTTCTGTCCTTCTTCAATCATGGTGGGGCCTCCTGGAGCAGGCTCATCCATCTGAGTAAATGTCTCAAAGTAGTCCATGTCACTGGTGGCTCCTCGTCTGGGCTGCTTTGCCACCGGAGCCCCAGGAGGGTCAGTCTGATCAGGCCTGGTGAGATGGGAGGAGTCAGTGTGTTCCACCGTTTGATCTCCACCCCCCACTGATGGTGCGGTGTCCTCCTCAAAAACCTGAATGAATGGATCAATGAATGAATAAACAAACAAGTGAATGAGCAAATAAATGAATGAATGACTGAATGAATGGATGGATAGACAGAGTAAGGTCTACAGATCTAATTAAATTGTGTTTGTCACCTCTTCTATGATTTCGTTACTGGGTTTGGTGAAGGTGGATTCCTCCAGGTAAGACAGGTTGTCCACCATGACTTGGCTCTCCTCCTCGTCAATGCTCACCAGCCTGGGAGGAACCATGATGTTCAGGATCTCTGAGCCTTCTGACACCAGGCGGAACAAACTCTGCTTCTTCTCCTCTTTGGGATCTGTCGTTTCCTCCTCCTCCCCATCTCCCTCTGCCCTCACATTGGGCAGGGAGACCTCCACTAGCTCTGGCTTCTCAACCAACTCACCTGAGGAAGGAAAAATATGCAAAAATGTGTCTCAATAGATTACAGTTTGAGCATATCAGAGTTTGAGGTATTCCCTAATTTCTTTCAGTGACCTCACCTAAGTCATCACCTGTGGGCAGAGGAGTCTGTCCCCGTCTGTCAGCCCGGCTCCTGCGTCCTCCTCCACAATTTATTTTCATCCTTGGCCTCCTCACCATCATTGCCTCATCCATGACAAAGGTTATTTTACCTGCTGTTCCAGATCCTAATCCAGGTGAAACAGACCTTTCATTAATGGGAAAGCAGAATTCCGAGGCGATGGTAGGGGTGGGTTCGGCTTCGGAACCCCAAGGGGTGGAGCAGCGGCTGGAGCTGGTCTCCCATTGGATGCCGCTGTCCTCGCCCTGCACGGTAACCATGGAGAATGAGGGGTCCATCATTAAGCACTGCATCTTGGGACGCACCGCCTCATCCTGAACCGCCAACCGCAAACTGGAAGAGATGGGATAATACAGATAACATGGTGAGGTACTGGGGCAAATGTACATCTTCCCATTTTGAGGCACATCAAGAAATTATAATAAACAATGACTTGAAATAAAAGCCTTATGTATGTGACGATCCCTCTACGTCTGTCTGTCTGTCTGTCTGTCTGTCTCACTAGGAATGTGAACAAGACATGATTACTATGGATTGAACTCTGATTTATCTCGACAAAGTGGAATGCTCAGAGACAGCAATAATTTTCAATCATGTATCAAATCATTTAATTATCTCCCTAACTATTCATCCACACTAATGTGATCTCGACGAAGGAGGGGCTAAGGTTTTTTGCGAATGTACACTGCCGGTCAAAAGTTTTAGAACACCTACTCATTCAAGAGTGTGCAAAGCTGTCATCAAGGCAAAGGGTGAATATTTGAAGAATCTAAAATATATTTACATTTGTTTAACACTTTTTTGGTTACTACATGATTCCATATGTGTTATTTCATAGTTTTGATGTCTTCACTATTATTCTACAATGTAGAAAATAGTAGAAATAAAGAAGAACCCTTGAATGAGTAGGTGTTCTAAAACTGACCGCCAGTGTACTTTGGAAAAAGACTCAGATTTCACTTCTAGTAGGCTGTACAGAATGTCAGAAATGATGTAGGATATAGGCTGCTACCTGTTGCGGAGATCCTCAACCTCGTCATTGATTTGGCAGACTCCCTCTGTGATGTCCACATCATCCTCTAGCATTGTCAGAGTATCTGGATCTATCCTGATACATTCCACCGTTTCCATTGTATCCATTGTAGCAGGTTCTTCTCATCTATTTTCAATGGCTTCTTATCGGCACTCCGCAGAGCAACGTTGATGACATTCCAAGTTGGAGAACTTGCTCAGAGATTTTGTGCTCAGCGTAATCTTGAAATAGAAAGAACGGCATCCAGGGTTTCAAAATGTGTCATCCCTTGACAGTTGACACTAAGTACAGGACCAATAACTATAGCTGTAAAACTATTTTTTGTGGGGGAAAAGTGTATCCTGACCCAGGGTGTGTAGGCTACCTATAGACGTCATATTCAGTTGCAGCAGTATCAGCAGAAAAGACGCCCACTTCTTTTAAAATATTTTTTTTGCCAGGTCTAAAAATAATACTTGTCACCAGCCTGTATCCATTGGCACGGTGCTGTCTGCCAGTCTGACACAACAAGGGTAGATAAGAAGGATTGAAATTGACACATGTAGAATGTCATTTAGCGGTGCATAATTAACAAGGGAGTATCATGCTTATTATAATCAATTTTCTCAAAGTCCAGCACCATGGACAGCACCAGTGGTCAGAGCCTCTCTCTCTTTCTCTTCTCAGTGTGCAAGAGTAGAGTGAGCCTGTAGTCATGCAAGCCAATCAAATTCAATACATTTATTTCACATTAAAATTAGGATCATATTTCTGCCTACAGGGTCTCTCTCAGGTCTTGGTGAGACTTGAATGTCAAAGTGTCATCTGCTAATGTCCTTCCATTCGCAATGTGAAACAGATACTGGACAGGGAATATGAGACTCAAGGAGAGGGGTGGGGGTTGCTGTTGGAGCACATGACAGGGGTTCTTTCTCAGATATAGTCTCCTACTACAACCGTTAACAATGTACAAACATATCTAGGAAAAGATTACTGTCCTAAAACTGTGAAGGCAGGTAGCCTAGTGGTTAGAGTGTTGGGTCAGTAACTTAAAGGTTGCTGGATCAAATCCCAGAGTTGACAAGGTAAAAATCTGTGGTTCTGCTCCTGTGCAAGGCAGTTAACCCACTGTTCCCTGGGTGCTGTGGATGTTGATTAAAGGCAGCCCCCTGCACCTCTATGATTCAGAGGGGTTGGGTTAAAAGCATAAGACACATTTCAGTTGAATGCATTCAGTTGTAAAAATGACTAGGTATCCCCCTCCCCAATGCAGATGTTTTTATATCAAATCATTTGGATAACAATTAACTACTTTATATTTTAAATATTACCTTTTAAAATAATTGTACTATGACTGTCTGAGAGTGGTCTGAGTTGGGAGGAGAAAACTTAAATCTGGCTGTTATTGGCAGAGTTTTGGAACTATCTTTGTTATTGGTCTATTAACCAATTTACCGCCTGGTGATATCATCAGGGAAGCCGAAACTCCCGCTCATGCAAACAGGCTGATTAGAAGTTCCTGAATTTTAACTGCACTGGGCCTTTAACAATTAGGGGAGGAAACACAAAACTGAACTTAGATCAGTGTCTACGGGTAACTTCATCCTACCCTTTTAAGACCCCTGTGGGTTATGGTTGTAATATTCTCAGTCGCCTAGGAGCCTCCAGTTTAGGGAATGTGGGGAAAGGGAGTGTGAAGTATTATGTGAGGGTTTCACCAACTGGGGTGAGGGTTACGGAACACATCAGGCAGGCGTGGTGGTGTTGGAGGCTAAAAACAGACAGGCACTTTTGGCCTGTCCTACAGCGTTCTCAGTTTTGACTCTTCTGAGAGGAAACAGGAGAGGAGAGGAGGTATCTATCTAGTCAGAAGAACCCTATAATGCTATGTCAACATGTTTTGGAACAGTGGAATAATCAAGGGGGGAGGAAGGATAGGAAAGGAAAGGAAAGGAAAGGAGGGGAGGAGAGGAGTAGGAGAAGATAAGGAGAGAAGGGTTGGGATACTGTGACTCCACTGTGCTGACGGTAGTGATGTCCCTGCCATCCAAACCTTGGCTGTGTGCTAATTCTACACTTAATGAGTGTACAAAACACTACAAACAGCTGCCCTTTCCAGGACATAGACTGATCAGGTGAAAGCTATGATCCCTTATTGATGTAACTTGTAAAATCCTGTGGATCGTTTTCAACACCTTATATAGTCCATGTCCTGGTGGAGTGGGCAGGGCAACTCAATATTAGGAAGATCAGTGTATATCAATGTTCCCTGCTCCCTCTCTTGTCGGGTGGTCAATCAGATGTGAGGGGCAGGGCATGAGGATCTTATGTTTCAGTGAAATACCACCCCCAATATCTGTGATTTATGTGAAGCCATGAACAGCCCAGGAAAATGTAATAACAGTATTTGATCATTAGCATTAACACTGAAAGATTCAACCATTTAAGATTTCAGTTATTGACCTGAGTTGTGTTTTTGACACTATCTTAGTCACGCCATGGCCATGCTATCCTCAAAGCTCAAGTCAACACTCCACCTGTATTATATTGGATGTATTATATCATGTATTATATAAGATCCACAGTGCATTCAGAAAGTATTCAGACCCCTTCCCTTTTTCCACATTTTGTTATGTTACAGCCTTATTCTAAAATGTATTAAAATATTTTTTCCCTCAACAATCTACACACAAATACCCCATAATGACAAATCAAAAAGAGGTTTTTAGAAATGTTTGCTAATTTATAAAAAACAGAAATACCTTATTTCCATATGTATTCAGACCCTTTGCTATGAGACTCGAAGTTTAGCTCAGGTGCATCCTGTTTCGATTGATCATCCTTGAGATGTTTCTACAACTTGATTGGAGTCCACCTGTAGTAAATGCAATTGATTGGACATGATTTGGAATGGCACACACCTGTCTATATAAAGTCCCACAGTTGACAGTGCATGTCAGAGCAAAAAACCAAGCCATGAGGTCGAAGGAATTGTCCGTAGAGCTCCGAGACAGGATTTTGTCGAGGCACAGATCTAGGGAAGGGTACCAAAACATCTATGCACCGTTGAAGGTCCCCAATAACACCGTGGTCTCCATCATTCTTAAATGGAAGAAGTTTGGAACCTCGCCGTCTGGCCAAACTGAGCAATCTTTGGAGAATAGCCTTGGTCAGGGAGGTGACCAAGAACCCGATGGTCACTCTGACAGAGCTCCAGAGTTCCTCTGTGAAGATGGGAGAACCTTCCAGAAGGACAACCATCTCTGCAGCACTCCAAAAATCAGGCCTGTATGGTAGAGTGGCCAGACAGAAGCCACTCCTCAGTAAAGGGCACATGACAGCCCACTTGGAGTTTACCAAAGGGCACCTAAAGGACTCTCAAACCATGGCAGCATCATGCTGTGGGGATGTTTTTCAGCGGCAGGAACTGAGAGACAAGTCAGGATCGGGGGAAAGATGGACGGAGCAAAGTACAGAGAGATCCTTCCAACAGGACAACGACCCTAAGAGCACAGCCAAGACAACGCAGGGCTGGCTTCAGGACAAGTCTCTGAATGTCCTTGAGTAGCCCAGCCAGAGCCCAGACTTGAACCCGATCGAACATCTCTGGAGAGATCTGAAAATAGCTGTGCAGCGACGCTCCCCATCCATCCTGACAGATCTTGAGAGCATTTGCAGAGAAGAATGGGAAAAACTCAGTTCCCTCCTGTACTCCCTATTCACCCACGACTGCGTGGCCAGGCCCGACTCCAACACCATCATTAAGTTTGCAGATGACACAGCAAATCATTAAAATCCAGACAGAAAATATTTACACAAGAAGCTAATATCACACAGTCAAACTATCTGTCGTTTAGTAAGTTCACCATTCTGCGATTCTCGCTGTTAATAACAGTCTGATCACCGACAACGACGAGACAACCTATAGGGAGGAGGTCAGAGACCTGGCCGGGTGATGCCAGAATAACAACCTATCCCTCAACGTAATCAAAACAAAGGAGATGATTGTGGACTACAGGAAAAAGAGGACAGAGCACGACCCCATTCTCATCGACGGCGCTGTAGTGGAGCAGGTGAGAGCTTCAAGTTCCTTGGTGTCCACATCACCAACAAACTAGAATGGTCCAAACACAGCAAGACAGTCGTGAAGAGGGCACGACAAAGCCTATTCCTCATCAGGAAACTAAAAAGATTTGGCCTGGGTCCTCAGATCCTCAGATCCTCAAAAGGTTCTACAGCTGCAACATCGAGAGCATCCTGACTGGTTGCATCACTACCTGGTATGGCAACTGCTCGGCCTCCGACCGCAAGGCACTACAGAGGGTAGTGCGTACAGGCCAGTACATCACTGGGGCTAAGCTGCGTGCCATCCAGGACCTCTACACCAGGCGGTGTCAGAGAAAGGCCCTAAAAATTGTCAAAGACCCCAGTCCCCCCAGTCATAGACTGTTCTCTCTACTACCGCATGACAAGCGGTACCGGAGTGCCTGGTCTAGGACCAAAAGGCTTCTCAACAGCTTTTACCCCCAAGCCATAAGACTCCTGAACAGGTAATCAAATGGCTACCCGTACAATTTGTATTGTGTACCGCCCCAACCCCTCTTTTACGCTGCTGCTACTCTCTGTTTATCATCTATGCATAGTCACTTTAACTATACCTGTATGTACTGTACATATTACCTCAATTAGCCCAAATAACCGGTGCCCAAGCACATTGGCTACCCAGACTATCTGTATTGTGTCCCACCACCCCCCACCTGCTACTCTCTGTTTATCATTTATGCATAGTCACTTTAACTATACCTACATGTACATATTGTGTCACGACTTCTGCCGAAGTCGGTTCCTCTCCTTGTTCTGGCAGTGTTCGGCGGACGACGTCACCGGTCTTCTTGCCATCGCCGATCCATTTTTAATTTTCTATTTGTTTTGTCTTGTTTTCCCACACACCTGGTTTTCATTTCCCTCATTACGTGTTGCGTATTTAACCCTCTGTTCCCCCCATGTCTTTGTGTGGTATTGTTTGTTGTAAGTGCTTGTGCACATGTTGACTGGTGCGCGTTGGGTTTTGTACCCAAGTTGTTATTTTCTTGATGCCGTTGGTTTTGAAATTAAACTGCTCCGGCTACTACCTAGTTCTGCTCTCCTGAGTCTGACTTCCCTGCCACCAGTTACGCACCCCTTACATATTGCCTCAATTAGCCCGACTAACCGGTGCCTGTATATAGCCTTGCTACTGTTATAGCCCTGCTACTGTATATAGCCTCCCTAATGTTATTTCCACTCTCTTTTTACTGTTGTTCAGGCTGTAACGTAACAAAATGTGGGAAAAGTCAAGGAGTCTGAATACTTTCCGAATGCACTGTATGAATGCACAATCTCAACTCTGGTCCTGGAAGCCAGTTCCACTGCATTTTTTTCATTGTTCCCCTCTAATCAGGGACTGATTTGGGCTCTCGAGTGGTGCAGCAATGTAAGGCACTGCATCTCAGTGCTAGGGTCATCACTACAGACCCTGGATCGATTCCAAGCTGTATCACATTGGGAGTCCCATAGGGTGGCGCACAATTGGCCCAGCACTCTGTCCAGGTAAGGGTTTGGCCGGGGTAGGCCGTCATTGTAAATAAGAATTTGTTCTTATGGCCGGGGTAGGCCGTCATTGTAAATAAGAATTTGTTCTTAACTGACTTGCCTAGTTAAATAAAGGTTAAATAAAAATGTAACACCAGGTGGGTGCAATTACTGTAATTATCCGGTAGAACAAAAAACCAGCAGGCTCCGGACTTCGTAGGATAAGAGTTGAATACCTTTGAAGTAGATAGTATCTGAAAACACTGATAACATATCTGATACTGCAGTGTGCATGTAAAAAGGATCTGCTTTGATGCCAAAGAGAGAATGGCAATCCCCTCCTTCAAAATAGTATACATTGTATCCCCCTCATCATTGAGTTTATAACATGTCTATCTTAAGCATAGAACAATCCATTAACATATGGGCCCTGATCAAAACTAAAGGCCAATATGTCTCTGTTGTCTTGTTTAAAAGAAAACTAGTTGGAGGGCCGGAAAATTATTTTGATAACAGTAGACACCATTAACGGCCACATTTGGCACTGTCATCCAATGTCCACAAGGTGGCCACCATCAGTTGCACAATAATGCAACTTGAACAAATCAATGTGTACACTACATCCATTATCATTCTGTGTATGCTTTTAATTTCTAGAAGGTAAATAAACGTTTCCCATTAGAAAAAACACAGTAGTAGAGTAGTAATAGTGTAGTAATATAGCAGCTATCCATAAAGTGGAGCGCAGGGTAGCCTAGGGGTTAGAGCGTTGGACTAGTAACCGGAAGGTTGCAAGTTCAAATCCCCGAGCTGACAAGGTACAAATCTGTCGTTAACCCACTGTTCCTAGGCCGTCATTGAAAATAAGAATTTGTTCTTAACTGACTTGCCTAGTTAAATAAATTAAAAAATTAAAAAACTGGACCTCTGGGTGAATCATAAATATAAAGTTCTAATTATATGAAATACTATACTGAACAAAAATATAAATGCAACAATTTCAAGTATTTTACTGAGTTACATATGAGGAAATCAGTCAATAGAAATAAATGCATTAGGCCCTAATCTATGGATTTCACATGACTGAGCCCCCTCCACAGCCATGGGTGGCCTGGGAGTATACTTTTATTTTTAGCTAGGCAAGAAAAAATTCTTATTTACAATGAATGCCTACCCCAGCCACACCTGGACAACGCTGGGCCAATTGTGCGCCGCCCTATGGGACTCCCAATCACATCCGGATGTGATGCAGCCTGGATTCAAACCAGGAACTACAGTGACGCCTTGTGCACTGAGATGCAGTGCCTTAGACCGCTGTGCCACACAGCATTCGCTCACCAACTGGGGATCCAGGCCCACCTACTGGGGAGCCAGGCCCACCTACTAGGGAGCCAGGTCCACCAACTAGGGATCCAGGCCCACCTACTGGGGATCCAGGCCCACCTACTGGGGAGCCAGGCCCACCTACTGGGGAGCCAGGCCCACCTACTGGGGAGCCAGGTCCACCAACTAGGGATCCAGGCCCACCTACTGGGGATCTAGGCCCACCTACTGGGGATCCAGGCCCACCTACTGGGGAGCCAGGTCCACCAACTGGGGATCCAGGCCCACCTACTGGGGATCCAGGCCCACCTACTGGGGATCCAGGCCCACCTACTGGGGAGCCAGGCCCACCTACTGGGGATCCAGGCCCACCTACTGGGGAGCCAGGCCCACCTACTGGGGATCCAGGCCCACCTACTGGGGAGCCAGGCCCACCTACTGGGGATCCAGGCCCACCTACTGGGGAGCCAGGCCCACCTACTGGGGATCCAGGCCCACCTACTGGGGATCCAGGCCCACCTACTGGGGATCCAGGCCCACCTACTGGGGAGCCAGGCCCACCTACTGGGGAGCCAGGCCCACCTACTGGGGAGCCAGGCCCACCTACTGGGGATCCAGGCCCACCTACTGGGGAGCCAGGCCCAACCAATCAGAATGAGTTTTTCCTCACTAAAGGCTTCATTATTGATAGAAATACTCCTCAGTTTCACCAGATGGGTCTCAGATGATCCCGCAGGTGAAGAAGCCGGATGTGGAGGTCCTGGGCTGGCGTGGTTACACGTGGTCTGTGGATGTGGATGTCCTGGGCTGCCGTGGTTACACGTGGTCTGTGGATGTGGATGTCCTGGGCTGCCGTGGTTACACGTGGTCTGTGGATGTGGATGTCCTGGGCTGGCGTGGTAACACGTGGTCTGTGGATGTGGATGTCCTGGGCTGGCGTGGTTACACGTGGTCTGTGGATGTGGATGTCCTGGGCTGCCGTGGTTACACGTGGTCTGTGGATGTGGATGTCCTGGGCTGGCGTGGTAACACGTGGTCTGTGGATGTGGATGTCCTGGGCTGGCGTGGTTACACGTGGTCTGTGGATGTGGATGTCCTGGGCTGCCGTGGTTACACGTGGTCTGTGGATGTGGATGTCCTGGGCTGGCGTGGTTACACGTGGTCTGTGGATGTGGATGTCCTGGGCTGCCGTGGTTACACGTGGTCTGTGGATGTGGATGTCCTGGGCTGCCGTGGTTACACGTGGTCTGTGGATGTGGATGTCCTGGGCTGGCGTGGTTACACGTGGTCTGTGGATGTGGATGTCCTGGGCTGGCGTGGTTACACGTGGTCTGTGGATGTGGATGTCCTGGGCTGGCGTGGTTACACGTGGTCTGTGGATGTGGATGTCCTGGGCTGGCGTGGTTACACGTGGTCTGTGGATGTGGATGTCCTGGGCTGGCGTGGTAACACGTGGTCTGCGCTTTGAGGCTGGTTGGACGTACTGCCAAATTCTCAAAAACAATGTTGGAGGCAGCTTATAGTAGAGAAATTAACTATTAATTCTCTGGCAACAGCTCTGGTGGACATCTCTGCATTCAGCATGCCAATTGCACACTCCCTCAAAACAGGACACATCTGTGGTATTGTGTAGTGTGACAATCTGCACATATAAGAGTGATCTTTAATTGTCCCCAGCGCAAGGTGCACTTGTCTAATGATTATGCTGTTTAATCAGCTTCTTGATATGCCACACCTGTCAGGTGGATGGGTTATCTTGGCAACGGAGAAATGCTCATTAACAGGCATGTGCATATAGGATCTCTGTATTTCAGCTGGTAGAGCTGGCAGAGCATGTCTCTTGCAGTTCAAGGATAATAGGTTCAATTCCCGGGACCACACAGATGTTTAAGTCGCTTTGGATAAAATAGTCTTCTAAATAGCATATACCTAGCTATCTTTTATTTCAGCTCATGAAACATAGGACCAAGACTTTACATGTTGCATTTATATTTTTGTTCAGTATAATTCTAAGGAATTAAAGATCTGTGCAGTGGGCTGAATTAGTACTCTTTTGAAAATCCCATGTCAGCATTTTCATGCGATTCACTCTATCTTCACAAAACATACCACAGTAAAAGACTTGAATGGAATACTGCATTTCATGTTTATTACAGGTTTATTATGGGTTACATAATAAACTGCAGGTTGGTAGGTGTTGCTACACTATTTGACAGTTGCTAACCGGAAGTGACGGACATATTTATCGCGCATTACGTCATATTTCGAAGGATACGGTGACTTCTGTGCGAGGACGGCGTGATGACGTAGGCCAATTTAATGCTTGAGGATGGGTAGAGATGGTGCTTTCAGACAACTTGGAATTCGGAATAAACGGGTCAAATCATGACGTCAGTGGTCTTCAGGTCGAAAAGTCACAGCTCGAGAAAGATACCCGAGTTCCCGACTTAAAATTCTAAGTTGGATGACCGTTGAAAACGATTTTTCCGAGACGGAGCTCGATTTTTTTCCGAGTTCCCAGATGTCTTGAACGCACTGAAGTCTGAGATTTCCGAGTTCCCAGATGTTTTGAACGCGACAAGAGATGTGATGAATGGGATGAGAGGAGAAATCAGAGACTACACAAACAGACGGCTGAAGAAGTGAGGCGTTCGATGGAGCGAAAAGAGGTCGTGATTTGACATCTCTGTCTGATAAATAATATCAACGAACTGGCAATCGTTCATATTTAAACATAATTTACCATAGCATTTCATATTCGCCCGGCATCTTAGATGCTAGCTGCTTGTCTGATTTGGTACTAGAGATGGTGGAGCCATGAGAATGCACCAAGTCTTTCCGCGAAAACAGATGGGAGATGAAGCCTACTCGACAAAAAAACATATCCCCCTGTAGCTAAAAATGAGTTTATTATTGTTGCAGATGTATTTATGATGTTAGTGCCATGCAATGATGCGTTTGATAAGCTGTAGTAGAATAGCTGCTGGAGGAATTTTGATGGCACTTACGACGCCAGGGAAAGAGGCAACGAGTAAATTGTGCTATTTTGAACAGTCGGGCCTTACAAAGTGACATGCAGGAATGAATGTTCAGCATTTTTCTCGCCCGAGGATAACTGTATGCGGTGCAGGCAGCTGGTCACATTGAAAGCGGCGGTGTCTTTGGAGAGTAGCGAAAGACAAGGCAGCGGAGAGGAGCGCCGAGCTGTAATACCTAAGTCCGTCTAGAACCAAGTGGATATTTTAAGACTATTTTAGCAGCCAAGATAAGATTTTGTTCTGCCAATATTAATGCAAGCGGTCCCTATTTACCTGCCTTATAAGTGTAAAATGAGGTTCGCGCTACATGGGAATTAAAAACAGTGTCTGTCAATCATGTATGAGGTCCTTGGTAGCCAACATTAGCTTAGCTGCTATCGTCGTTGAGCATGATTGAAAAGTGCATATCATTTATCTAACGTCAACACCGATGTTTTCGATCCTCATGCATGCACCGACACGTTTGTTTGGGAGAGCTTTCAACCAACACCCACAGCGTATAACAGACGAACAGGCTATGTCGGCGTGAAGGGAACCACACTGACTATCTCGAGTACCCCGTCAAGCCATAGCCGTCAACAGCGTTGTGAAGAACCGATTATTGGAGAGGAAAACACAGTAGCCTGTTCATTCCCGCGTTGGAGCCCTCGGCGACCACGGCCTGAATCCCTTCGATTAACCGACCAAGCAAAATGGGGTACGTATCGCGCAATGTAGTGCCATTTTTATCCTGTACTAATCTTCCCTGACTAGAATGGTGTTCATGGGAGGTGTTATGATTCCTATGAAGCCTGGGTTTGTTTCAAGATAAATACGTGTGGGTAGAAGGTCGAGAGCAATATGCTGGCAGGCTACATGGGTTTACCTGAAGTTGGCTTGCATTACTATGCCAGGCTCACCATTTGTCCATGGCCTGAGCTATAGCTTCCAAATGCCTACTGAACAATGTATCAAACACTGGAGAATAGGCTATTCCTCCGTTATTCTAAGATAGGCCACCTAAAGCATGTTATCTTTATTTCAATACATTAGAGTACGTCAGATGGGTTTAGTATGTGGTGTCATTGGAAAACTATAATCTCATCCAGTACTGGAGGGATGGCCTTGTGATGGGGTTGCACTGTCTACATGAACATTTATCAATTATTTCACAAGTTTCTTTAAGATTTGTTCTAGTGCCTGAACAAAAGCTATAATATCTACCATAGAAGTAGATCATACTGTGGCATAATATGCCCGTCATACTTTCTGAAGAAATACTGACACCAGAAAGGAACCCAGACGTCATGAAGTGTATTTACAGTTCAGACTAAACACCTTAATATGGAACCCCCGTCCCAGAAGATCCTGTTCTCTTTTCAAGCCTTTGCCTGGCAATCCGACTGTGATACCGCAGGTTACAGTCTGAGAGTAGTGTGCCATACATTTGTTTGGGAAGCCAGAAAATGGAATATAATATATCTTAAACTTCCTGGACCTGTAGTCTCAGCCGTTTGTTGTTTTGTGGTTTGTAATTTGAGAAAACATATCTACAGGAAGCTATTATTAAACCGATGTTTCCAAACGCTCGTACTGCAGTCACCTGGCACATATGCAAAACAATGTCAACCCCTGCACGACTTGGGTTAGTATGCATGTCCTTCTGTCTTGTGCACATTCTTCAGGTGGTGAGCAAACAAATGGTGATCGCCACACACAGAGACCTGCGTTTTGAACTCGGTTTAATTATACATCCCTGTGGATGTTTTGTCTAAAATTTCTGGCCACAAAAGTACTAAATCAGAGGACAACCGGTAAAGTTCAAATGGAATTTTATTCAACATTTACGACAGAAGGGGGACATATAGGTTTTTGTCAATACAAATGAACGTGACTCTGTTGTCTGAAGGACAGCATAGGAACGTCAGGACTAATCCTAACCCCAGCCGATGGGTCTCACCTGATGCTTAGGCATACACCTATACCTACACAACAAACTCACTTTGTTGTTGAATATGGACTAAACCTGACTTTAGACCATCTGAGATTAAATGAGAAGAAAGTTTATTTCGGGGGTGAACTGCTGCGTTAAGCCATACAGCACCTCACTAACCTTAAATTCCTAGTCTATGATCCAGTTAGGGCTCCATATCTCGGACAAAAAAATGAGAAGAATGCATCTTTCTTCAAAGTGTGCCCTTAAATGAAGCCTCTCAGTGTGTTGGCTGTTAAAGTGTTTTAGTGCAGGGATTCTGTTCTGCATAATGTATTAATGTAAACCAGGCTGAAACTTGGCACCTCAGCAGCCTACAGTACTCTCAGGATGTGTCATAAACAGTCTGATATATTGGGCTAATAATCATTAGTGTAGATGGATTGAAATAGGGAGGTTTCAAGAGTGTGTTAGAATAAATGTTATTTCGCATAATTTTAAAACTATTCTCAGGGTTAAATGTTGCACAAATGATTTCACAAATTATGATTCATCTCCCATCAACTGAACCAACTCATTGTCTGCCCTTATCTGGTTCAACAACTTCAACCACAACCTTGACTAGCCTATGTGGGTGCATTTACACTGACACACGTCAGTTTTTAAAGCGGCAATCTGCAGTTAAAACAACAAAGCCCCACCTGTTTCAGTAAAAAGCTGAGGGATGGGGCTGGAGAAATGTAACCACTCAAATTCATGAACAGCACTATGGATGAAAAGACTGATCATCTATGATATAAAAATGATAGTTTTAACCACGTTTTGAGGCTATATAGTGTTTGGTTACAGTACATTTACTTCGTTTATAAATATTGGAGTAAAACAGGCTTATATTTTGGGTTCTGATGGAGTACGACAGCTGAACTAAGCTCATGAGGCATTTATAAGTTCTATTCATCAAGAACCAATGGGTACATATCATTAATTCACAAGTCCAAAAATGGATGAAGCTACTGCTGATTGCAGTAGATTGCTCCTTTAAGGACTGCCTGTCCTGCGCCAACCTTTAAAACTTCCCTCCCTGTCCTCAGACTGAGTAGAAATGATCTTCACAATCATACGAGGTGCCAGTGTTGGACAAGGAAGTTACTGTGAGACTAAGTGGATGGTCAAAGTCAGGAGCACTTTGTTTTCGAAGCATCACTGCTGTGTCCTTACTCAAAACCCAGACATCACAACCAGACTCTGACTGACCAGAGTCACAGTAGCCCTGCCCTGTTTCAATCTTACTCATGTCTAATGGCAGTGGGAAGCTGAGAATGCAGAATGGTAGCTTATGCACTGGGCATTTCCATCATAAAAGGACCCATGAGCAGTGAGCACCAACATGTTAAGTTCCAAAATGTAGGGATACATAAAGGCTTTGATTTCTGTGTGATTTTCTGTGGAATTGCCCCACTTTTAAAACATAAAGTACAGTTTCATTGAGGAAACACGAAAAGATTGCAGTGTGAAGGTATTAAGAAGAACCTCCTAGCAGATCCCTCCTGAGTTACATTTACATTACATTTAAGTCATTTAGCAGACGCTCTTATCCAGAGCGACTTACAAATTGGTGCATTCACCTTATGACCTCCAGTGGAACAGTAGTGCATCTAAATCTTTTCAGGGGGAGGGGGGGTGAGAGGGATTACTTTATCCTATCCTAGGTATTCCTTAAAGAGGTGGGGTTTCAGGTGTCTCCGGAAGGTGGTGATTGACTCCGCTGTCCTGGCGTCGTGAGGGAGTTTGTTCCACCATTGGGGGGCCAGAGCAGCGAACAGTTTTGACTGGGCTGAGCGGGAACTGTACTTCCTCAGTGGTAGGGAGGTGAGCAGGCCAGAGGTGGATGAACGCAGTGCCCTTGTTTGGGTGTAGGGCCTGATCAGAGCCTGGAGGTACTGAGGTGCCGTTCCCCTCACAGCTCCGTAGGCAAGCACCATGGTCTTGTAGCGGATGCGAGCTTCAACTGGAAGCCAGTGGAGGGAGCGGAGGAGCGGGGTGACGTGAGAGAACTTGGGAAGGTTGAACACCAGACGGGCTGCGGCGTTCTGGATGAGTTGTAGGGGTTTAATGGCACAGGCAGGGAGCCCAGCCAACAGCGAGTTGCAGTAATCCAGACGGGAGATGACAAGTGCCTGGATTAGGACCTGCGCCGCTTCCTGTGTGAGGCAGGGTCGTACTCTGCGGATGTTGTAGAGCATGAACCTACAGGAACGGGCCACCGCCTTGATGTTAGTTGAGAACGACAGGGTGTTGTCCAGGATCACGCCAAGGTTCTTAGCGCTCTGGGAGGAGGACACAATGGAGTTGTCAACCGTGATGGCGAGATCATGGAACGGGCAGTCCTTCCCGGGAGGAAGAGCAGCTCCGTCTTGCCGAGGTTCAGCTTGAGGTGGTGATCCGTCATCCACACGGATATGTCTGCCAGACATGCAGAGATGCGATTCGCCACCTGGTCATCAGAAGGGGGAAAGGAGAAGATTAATTGTGTGTCGTCTGCATAGCAATGATAGGAGAGACCATGTGAGGTTATGACAGAGCCAAGTGACTTGGTGTATAGCGAGAATAGGAGAGGGCCTAGAACAGAGCCTGGGGGACACCAGTGGTGAGAGCACGTGGTGTGGAGACGGATTCTCGCCACGCCACCTGGTAGGAGCGACCTGTCAGGTAGGACGCAATCCAAGCGTGGGCCGCGCCGGAGATGCCCAACTCGGAGAGGGTGGAGAGGAGGATCTGATGGTTCACAGTATCGAAGGCAGCCGATAGGTCTAGAAGGATGAGAGCAGAGGGAGAGAGTTAGCTTTAGCAGTGCGGAGCGCCTCCATGATACAGAGAAGAGCAGTCTCAGTTGAATGACTAGTCTTGAAACCTGACTGATTTGGATCAAGAAGGTCATTCTGAGAGAGATAGCGGGAGAGCTGGCCAAGGACGGCACGTTCAAGAGTTTTGGAGAGAAAAGAAAGAAGGGATACTGGTCTGTAGTTGTTGACATCGGAGGGATCGAGTGTAGGTTTTTTCAGAAGGGGTGCAACTCTCGCTCTCTTGAAGACGGAAGGGACGTAGCCAGCGGTCAGGGATGAGTTGATGAGCGAGGTGAGGTAAGGGAGGAGGTCTCCGGAAATGGTCTGGAGAAGAGAGGAGGGGATAGGGTCAAGCGGGCAGGTTGTAGGGCGGCCGGCCGTCACAAGACGCGAGATTTCATCTGGAGAGAGAGGGGAGAAAGAGGTCAGAGCACAGGGTAGGGCAGTGTGAGCAGAACCAGCGGTGTCGTTTGACTTAGCAAACGAGGATCGGATGTCGTCGACCTTCTTTTCAAAATGGTTGTGACGAAGTCATCTGCAGAGAGGGAGGAGGGGGGAGGGGAGGAGGATTCAGGAGGGAGGAGAAGGTTGCAAAGAGCTTCCTAGGGTTAGAGGCAGATGCTTGGAATTTAGAGTGGTAGAAAGTGGCTTTAGCAGCAGAGAGAGAAGAGGAAAATGTAGAGAGGAGGGAGTGAAAGGATGTCAGGTCCGCAGGGAGGCGAGTTTTCCTCCATTTCCGCTCGGCTGCCCGGAGCCCTGTTCTGTGAGCTCGCAATGAGTCGTCGAGCCACGGAGCGGGAGGGGAGGACCGAGCCGGCCTGGAGGATAGGGGACATAGAGAGTCAAAGGATGCAGAAAGGGAGGAGAGGAGGGTTGAGGAGGCAGAATCAGGAGATAGGTTGGAGAAGGTTTGAGCAGAGGGAAGAGATGATAAGTTCTACCCATGGCAGTGTCCCCAGAGGTAGAGGGAGGTTAGATCTCCTACTCTCTAGTCTGAGTGGATGGACCCAGTAGAACCCCCAACCTGAGAGAGATGGAGCCAGAGAGTTAGCAAGACCGAGGGCGTGAGGAGAGATGGAGAGTGAGGGAAAGATAAATAAAGAAGGGCATATGGAGAGGTAGAGAGAGTGGGCGATGGCCAGCCCAGTGAGATCCAGAGAGCCAGGAAGAGAGAGGAAGAAGTGGGGGAGTGTGTGTGAAAGAGTGAGAGGGTGGGCTGCTGTGGCCAATGCAGTTAGTAGGGGAAAGCCAGACATCTTCACTGGGCTCCAGCTGTCAATACTTCCCTGGAACCTGAGTTAACAACAGGAGCAATGGAGAGAGAGACGAGGAGAGAGAGAAGTCTATGACAAGAGAGCGAGAGATTTCTCCTTTCTCTAATCACATTACTACTATTCAATTTTTTACGGTTGTTGTTGTCATTATCTCAATTTGCTTTAGCAACAGTGGCCCTGTCATTAATGCTAATAAAGCTGATCTGAATCTGAGAGGGATCAGAAGAGTCCACGCAAACCACAAACCACCCTCCATATGTGTGTCACCAGAACACAAACCAGTCCCTAGCATATGGGTATTTTAAGCCAGAGGTTGCACCAATACTCCTGTGTGTATCCACAGACCAGGCCTTACCCTAGCATATGGGTATTTTAAGCCAGAGGTTGCACCAATACTCCTGTGTGTATCCACAGACCAGGCCTTAGCCTAGCATATGGGTATTTTAAACCTCAGGCAGCGCCAAGCAAATACCACACACTCCCTCTGTGAGTAGGTTTAACCCGTATGGGACACGCTGCCTTGTGATTGGCTTAGAGAGCCTGTGGGAGGGAGAGAGGGGGTTAGAGGATGCTCACAGATCCTGACCGGCCCTGAGTCACATGGGTGTTGCCTTGGCAACCAGGCAGCAGCTAAGTTTGTAATGCAGGCAAGCAGGTTTTTTTTATTTTGTGAGTGGTGGCGTTCCAACCTGTCTTTTACACAATCACATTGCCTAGTGCAGATTATCACATCTCACAATGCCTGTAGAAGTGTTGTAACAACATCTCAGGAACCACAATGATATTATATAGTAATTGTTTAAACATTATAGTAAAACCTTTCTGAAAACAACTTGGTTCTTAGCCTTCATCTCTATGAAGACTGACTGTGAAAGGGATCCCAGACAGACTGACAGACATGTCAGGTGAGGATGAAAAGGACCTAAGCAGGTTGGCTCCTCTTCAAGGCTTCTCAATATGCCCTCTAGTCTGGGAAGCAGAGGAATACGAGGAGGAGCACTGTCCTGGAGAGAGAGGTTACTTGAACATTACTGACCACACACACACACACACACACACACACACACACACCGATAAAGGTCCGTAATTGGAGTCTGCACCAGGGTGCTTTCCCCTTTGGCCACAGACAGTACCTGCCTTTGACAACCTCTATGCAAACAGAAATCTCTGTGTGTATGTGTGGTGGTAAGTGGAGAACTGCTGATTTGATAACATCTGCGATCGGATTCCTCTGGCATAGCACTCGTCATTGAGCCCCGCATGCCACACAACTGTCCATTGTGGGAGGGATTAGAGGCTAACAAACAACACACACACACACACACACACCTGGCCACTGATGTACTGATAACAGAGAAACTTTGCTTTAATTAAGCAAATGTTGCTCCAGGAGGAAGTGGGTGTAATGGCATTTGATGCCAGTAAGATTAGTCTGAATGAAAATCAGATTGATAGATTGCAGAACTGTCATGTTATTGCAGATGTGTCATGTTACAGGGAGAGACTCCCTAAACGAACAAACCCTCATTTCAACACAACAAGAAATTAGGAATAGCGAGAGACATGGTAATGGAAAACTACAAGGAAGGACATGGGTTAGTAAACTCAGCAAAAAAAAGAAACATCCCTTTTTCAGAACTCTGTCTTTCAAAGATAATTAGTAAAAATCCAAATAACTTCAGATCTTCATTGTAAAGGGTTTAAACACTGTTTCCCATGCTTGTTCAATGAACCATGAACAATTAATGAACATGCACCTGTGGAACGGTCATTAAGACACTAACAGCTTACAGACAGGTAGGCAAATAAGGTCACAGTTATGAAAAAACGCAGGACACTAAAGAGGCCTTTCTACTGACTCTGATAAACACCAAAGAAAGATGCCCAGGGTCCCTGCTTATCTGCGTGAATGTGCCTTAGGCATGCTGCATGAGGACTGCAGATGTGGCCAGGGCAATAAATTGCAATGTCCGTACTGTGAGACGCCCAAGACAGCGCTACAGGGAGACAGGACGGACAGCTGATCGCCCTCGCAGTGGCAGACCACGTGTAACAACACCTGCACAGGATCGGTACATCCGAACATCACATTTGCGTGACTGGTACAGGACGGCAACAACAACTGCCTGAGTTACACCAGGAACACACAATCCCTCCATCAGTGCTCAGACTGTCCACAATAGGCTGAGAGAGGCTGGACAGAGGGCTTGTAGACCTGTTGCAACAACGCCACCTATGGACCCAAACCCACCGTCGCTGGACCAGTCAGGACTGGTTAAAAGTGCTCTTCACTGATGGGTCACGGTTTTGTCTCACAAACAGGGGTGATGGTCGGATTTGCGTTTATCGTCGACGGAATGAGCGTTACACCGAGGTCTGGAGCAGGATCGATTTGGAGGTGGAGGGTCCGTCATGGTCTGGGGCGTTGTGTCATAGCATCATCAGACTGAGCTTGTTGTCATTGCAGGCAATCTCAACGCTGTGCGTTACAGGGAAGACATCCTCCTCCCTCATGTGGTACCCTTCCTGCAGGCTCATCCTGACATGACCCTCCAGCATGACAATGCCACCAGCCATACTGCTCATTCTGTGCATGATTTCCTGCAACATAGGAATGTATTCTGCCACGCCCAGCGACAAGCCCGGATCTCAGTCCCATTGAGCACGTCTGGGACCTGTTGGATCAGAGGGCTAGGGCCATTCCCCCCAGAAATGTCCGGTGCCTTGGTGGAAGAGTGGGGTAACATCTCACCGCAATAACTGGCAAATCTGGTGCAGTCCA
Organism: Oncorhynchus nerka; assembly: GCF_034236695.1. Classification (NCBI taxonomy): domain Eukaryota; kingdom Metazoa; phylum Chordata; class Actinopteri; order Salmoniformes; family Salmonidae; genus Oncorhynchus; species Oncorhynchus nerka. Next base: position 26,393,932 of record NC_088399.1, read on the forward strand.
TGAGGAGGAGATGCACTGCAGTACTTAATGCAGCTGATGGCCACACCAGATACTGACTGACTTTTGATTTTGACCCCCCTCCCTTTGTTCAGGGACACATTATTCCAGTTCTGTTAGTCACATGTCTGTGGATCTTGTTCAGTTTATGTCTGTTGTTGAATCTTGTAATGTTCATACAAATATTTACACGTTACGTTCGCTGAAAATAAACACAGTTGACCGTGAGAGGACGTTTCTTTTTTTTTTTGAGTTTAGTAGGGATGCACCGATATGACATTTTTGGCCGATACTGATATCCATTATTTTCCCTGCCAAAAAACAAGATGCCTATATACTATATTTAAAATTTTAGCTGCCTTTTTAAGAATTCTAGTACAGTTAAATAGTTAGAAACACACACACTGACCAAAAAGCAACACATGTTGGCATTTACGTATGTCCCAATTACCAGTAAAACACAATCAAATCGTATTTCTTTCACTTACTTGCTGTGCTGTTTCTTTGTTCAGTCTCCACCAGGATTTCTCAAGCAGTGAAGTTTCAGCTCTGTCTGTCCGTGGCCTCTCTTCCTCGGAGCACACTGTCACTGTGTCCATTTCCATCTTGTCCAGCTCTGTCTGTCCGTGGCCTCTCTTCCTCGGAGCGCACGGTCACTGTGTCCATTTCTATCTTGTCCAGCTGTCTGTCCGTGGCCTCTCTTCCTCGGAGCGCACGGTCACTGTGTCCATTTCTATCTTGTCCAGCTCTGTCTGTTCGTGGCCTCTCTTCCTCGGAGCACACGGTCACTGGGTCCATTTCTATCTTGTCCAGCTGTCTGTCCGTGGCCTCTCTTCCTCGGAGCGCACGGTCACTGTGTCCATTTCTATCTTGTCCAGCTGTGTCTGTCCGTGGCCTCTCTTCCTCTGGGGCGCACGGTCACTGTGTCCATTTCTATCTTGTCCAGCTGTGTCTGTCCGTGGCCTCTCTTCCTCAGAGCGCACGGTCACTGTGTCCATTTCTATCTTGTCCAGCTGTGTCTGTCCGTGGCCTCTCTTCCTCAGAGCGCACGGTCACTGTGTCCATTTCCATCTTGTCCAGCTGTCTGTCCGTGGCCTCTCATCCTCAGAGCGCACGGTCACTGTGTCCATTTCTATCTTGTCCAGCTCTGTCTGTTCGTGGCCTCTCTTCCTCGGAGCACACGGTCACTGGGTCCATTTCTATCTTGTCCAGCTGTGTCTGTTCGTGGCCTCTCTTCCTCGGAGCACACGGTCACTGTGTCCATTTCTATCTTGTCCAGCTCTGTCTGTTCGTGGCCTCTCTTCCTCGGAGCACACGGTCACTGTGTCCATTTCTATCTTGTTCTGTCTGTCCGTGGCCTCTCTTCCTCAGAGCGCACGGTCACTGTGTCCATTTCCATCTTGTCCAGCTGTGTCTGTCCGTGGCCTCTCTTCCTCGGAGCGCACGGTCACTGTGTCCATTTCTATCTTGTTCTGTCTGTCTGTCCGTGGCCTCTCTTCCTCTGGGGCGCACGGTCACTGTGTCCATTTCCATCTTGTCCAGCTGTGTCTGTCCGTGGTCTCTCTTCCTCGGAGCGCACGGTCACTGGGTCCATTTCCATCTTGTCCAGCTCTGTCTGTCCGTGGTCTCTCTTCCTCGGAGCGCACGGTCACTGTGTCCATTTCTATCTTGTTCTGTCCGTCTGTCCGCTGCCTCTCTTCCTCTGGGGCGCACGGTCACTGTGTCCATTTCCATCTTGTCCAGCTGTGTCTGTCCGTGGCCTCTCTTCCTCTGGGGCGCACGGTCACTGTGTCCATTTCCATCTTGTCCAGCTGTGTATGTAACATTTCACATAAACCCTGTTTCTTGTCTGCATGGAAGTAGCGGTCCTTGTACCTAGCATCGAGCATGGTGGCGACACAGTAAAGAGGCTCAGAGAGAATGCCACTGAATCACTTGTTCATAGCCTCTTGTAGAGGACTTTATTACGTTTTAACCCCACGGTCTGTTGGCAGTTCTGTTGAGCAGGAGTTTCAATGCCATGACAGAGGGTGTCACGTCTGCTGCAGACACAGTTGATGAGCTTATTTCTCCAGTCAGTTGTTCAAATGGAGCTAGGAGTGTTTTCATGTTTCCAAGTTTCAAACATGTTCTCAAATGCCATTGAAATGGCAGCAGTGGTATGAGAATCAGCACATTATTGAGCAATACGGCTTTCCTCAGTACAAAACCTTTGTCCCCACACAATGCTGTTAGACTCAGCATGCTCATGGGGCTGATATCGCTGGTCCAAATGTCAGTCGTGAAGCCCATAGAAAGTAGCTCATAGATGTGCTTTTCAACAAACTGTCTCCGGTAGGGCAACATCTGAAAAGTAGTGCCTACTTGGTAGTGTGTGCCGGGTGAAAGCCAACATCATCCACGACAGAGGACATTTGATTGTCAAGGGCAATGAATTCCATTATCTTGGCGTTGATTTCGCCTTTGAGTTGTCTCACTGAAATGTTCTTACTCAACTAGTTGTTGGAATGGGCACTTTAGTTATTTTTCTGCTTTTGTTCTGTGTAGTGGTGTATTTGTCATGGCGTCATTACGTAATCTACCTATGTTTTATATATATATTGTGCATCCCTAGTTAGTAGTGTACTGTATAGCACATCTCTATTTCCATTGGCTCTCTACATTACAGCTCACGGCCCCCTCATACAGTCTGATTCTACAGTAACTTATCTGCAGTCAGACAGTCTGTCAATTCTGGTGTGAACAGTACAGTTACAGTCCACCTTCCCACCTCATCACCACCCTCATCACTCTGACGACACCAGTCTACACTGAGTATACTGACCCCCCCCAGGGCATGGACTCTACAAGGTGTTGAAAGAGTTCCACAGGGATGTTTTGGGACATGTTCTACACCAATGCTTCCCAGTTGTCAAGTTAGCTGGATGTCGTTTGGGTGTTGAACCATTCCTGATACAAACAGGAAACTTTTGAGCGTGAAAACCTCAATGTTGCAGTTCTTGCCACAAACCAGTGCGCCTGTGTCACGAACCAGCTCAAAGCCCATAACAAAAAGGGAGACGACGTCGAGATAAGGAATAACCGAAGTAACCTACAATGGTGTAAGTGAGTGGTTGCATGCATAGATGTGATAATGAGGGTTGTTGAAAGGTGCCCAAACAAAAATGCCAATACCAAAATCCAACATTGTCTGCATGGAGAGAGTCTCTTCAATGAATGGGGAAGATGTGTGTTTATCCCGGAACACACCCGGGACCAGGTGTGTCTGCATGGAGAGTCTCCTCAATGAATGGGGAAGATGTGTGTTTATCCCGGAACACACCCGGGACCAGGTGTGTCTGCATGGAGAGTCTCCTTAATGAATGGGGAAGAGGTGTGTTTATCCCGGAACACACCCGGGACCAGGTGTGTCTGCATGGAGAGAGTCTCCTCAATGAATGGGGAAGATGTGTGTTTATCCCGGAACACACCCGGGACCAGGTGTGTCTGCATGGAGAGAGTCTCTTCAATGAATGGGGAAGATGTGTGTTTATCCCGGAACACACCCGGGACCAGGTGTGTCTGCATGGAGAGAGTCTCCTCAATGAATGGGGAAGATGTGTGTTTATCCCGGAACACACCCGGAACCAGGTGTGTCTGCATGGAGAGTCTCCTCAATGAATGGGGAAGATGTGTGTTTATCCCGGAACACACCCGGGACCAGGTGTGTCTGCATGGAGAGAGTCTCCTCAATGAATGGGGAAGAGGTGTGTTTATCCCGGAACACACCCGGGACCAGGTGTGTCCCATTTGTCCTGCCCATTCACCCTCTGAAAGTCACTCCTACACAATCCATGTCTCAATTATCTCAAGCCTTAACAATCCTTCTTTAACCTGTCTCTTCCTCTTCATCTACACTGACTGAAGTGGATTTAATAAGTGACGTCAATAAAAGATAATTGCTTTCAACTGGATTCACCTGGTCAGTCTGTCATGGAAAGAGCAGGTGTTAATGTTTTTTACCCTCAGTGTTAAATAATACCTAGCAAGGCCCCAGACCCACCACTCCACTATGCTAACTTAATTAACTGGTTAAGACCGGGAGGGACTGAAGAAGAATCACAGTAGTAAGAATGAAATGAAACCAGCTCTGAGCCGCCGCCGAGCAATTACCTGTGTTTTCCCTTGTGGATCCCTGTCAGAGCAGATCGACATCTAGGGACTGAATCTCCATCAAATGAGATCCGTTTGAAGGCACAACACTTGGCTGCCATACTGCAGGCTGCTGTTGTGGGCTTTTTAATGCTGAGGGCAGAAGAATCAGCTATAATAGTGTTTATCTAGTGAAGGACCACTGGCTGGATGGTGAGGCCGATCTGTGGGAGAGTTCTGGAGGGGAGCTCACTCTGGCCAGGCCAGAGCCGCACCCCAAGGGCCCGCTCACTCCTGGTTCAGTTAACCCAGTCCAACCAGGGTTTTGTAATGCCAAGTATGTTTTTAATGGCAGTTTCCATTGCAGAGGTGTATAACGGAAAAGATAATGATGTTGAGATGGAAACCACAGCCCAAAACCCGCCCAAAACCCATCCTCTTGTGGTTTTCAACCTCTGGT